>NW_016690194.1:6490313-6564572 GCF_001604755.1 Lepidothrix coronata | reverse complement strand
TATCGAATGTAGATACCGTCCTGATCATCGAGGTCTGCCATGGCCCTTTGGAGCATCATGCTGAAAAAGATTGTGAATAGGGTTGGTGCGAGAACACAGCCTTGTTTCACACCATTCTTTATTAAAAAGGGCTCAGAAAGTGTGTTGCCATATCTGACTTGGCCATGCTGATCCTCATGGAGTGAGATGATCATTTTAAGGAACCTGGGGGGACATCCTAAACGTTCCAAAATCTGCCACAGACCTTTTCTGCTCACAGTATCAAAAGCCTTGGTGAGGTCGACAAAGGTTACATAGAGACCTTTGTTCTGTTCCCTACACTTCTCTTGCAGTTGTCTGAGAACAAATACCATGTCTGTGTTACTCCTGTTGGTTCTGAAACCACACTGACTTTCAGGTAGAATTCCTTCTGCTATAGTGGGTATTAGTCTGTTCAAGAGTATTCTTGCCAGGATTTTGCCAGCAATGGAGAGCAGAGTAATACCACGATAGTTTGAGCAATCTGATCTGATACCTTTCTTCTTATACAGAGTGATGATGACTGCATCACGAAGGTCTGATGGTAGTTCGCCTAGTTCCCAATAGCGCACCACGAACTCGTGAAATTTAGCGTGGAGTGCAAGGCCCCCATGTTTCCAGACTTCGGGTGGAATTCCATCAACCCCAGCTGCCTTGCCGATTTTCACCTGCTGTATAGCCTTGAGGGTTTCTCCTAAAGAGGGGGCAGTATCCAATTCGTATTTCACTGGTTGTTGTGTGATGGACTGAATTGCTGAGTCTTGGACTACACGGTTGGTACTGAAGAGAGTCTGAAAGTGTTCAGACCATCAATTCAGAATGGAGGTTTTATCTGTTAGAAGCTGTGGTGGTTTGAAAAACCTTTTCTCTGAGGTAGTAATGGTTTGCCCCACTGATAATACTGGACCAATCAATAGTCCATGTGCGCCCTATGGAAATTACATGCCCACAGAAACGGAAGAGAAGGTGGTGAAGATAGTTTAGAAGGGGAGTAGCCATGATCTGAGCCACGAGGAGGCAGGGGGACCAGTGAGCCCCTCTGGGGGCCAAGGGCCCCTAGTCACCAGCCGAGGCTACGGGAGACCCAGTATAGTGTCAAAGCTGGACCGGGTCCCGTAATCAAGAGCTGGAAGAGTTTCCTTACTGTCAGCAGCAGCAGAAGACACTGAAAGCGGCAGCGGAGCAGTCCTGAACAGAGACAGCGATGGCTAAAAGCCAAAAGATAGCCAGTAGCAGCGAGATAACGTGAAGCCAGCTGAAAGACGCAGAGATGTTCCTGCAGGAGGGAGAGCTGGCAACAGAACAGAGGAAAACTCAACAGAGCTGGTTTGGGGTAAGAGAGTATTATTTTCCCAAAAACCAGAGACTCTCTGAAGAGGAGGGGTGGACTTCCAAAGCCTTAGGGAGTCCCGAAATGCAGCAGCAGCTAGAGAGAGGGAGAAAGGAGCTGAAAACCCGGAGTTGTCCTGAGAGCTGAGCCAGGACAGAATGCGGAGGAGGTGGCCATGCCCTCTGCTGCTGCTGTTGCTGTTTCTATCAAGCTGTCGAGCTGAGACAGAGCAAAAGAGCGTTGGTAAGACTGAACTGAAAGCTGCCTTCAATGTTCTAACCCAAGAGGAGTGAAGATCTACAAGGAAGTCCCCTGAAGGCTCGGGCTCAGGGTTGAAATTTCCACAAAAGTAAGAATAAAAATCCTGACTGCCATACTTAAATCTGCTGCCTCAGGAAAATGAAGGACACTAACCAGTGCCACAAAAAACTAAAATGAAGGAACTGTGGCCTGAGAAGTGACAGAAAGACTTTTCTCTTTTCTTCTTGGACTTTTATTGAAGAAGAGGAGAAATTTAATTTAATGTAAATATATATGTGGGTGTAAATAAACCCTTGTAAATATTTTCCCCTTCCCCCAATAACGAATGGTTGTGTTTTGTCTGAAAACTCTCCACATGAGGTGAAAAAGATATCAAGTCCATACCATCACTAAACCCTCTCATGGGGGCAAACTGTGGTGGGGGGGCTTGAACTTAAAAATTAGATTCCTGGGAGTTTCAAACCACCACAGAAGAATTTGACCCTCTGCGCTGAGTAGAGGGCTTTGTACCTGGTATGTAGGCCCATATGCTGTTTTCAGGGCCTCATAGAATCATTTGTGATCACCCGTATCTGCACATAATTGAGTTTTTTCAGCTAGATCGATCCACCACTTGTTCTGGATGTCACGGAGTTTCTGCTGGAGCTTGCTGCATGCAAGACGAAAGGCCATTTTTCTTGCGTGACAGGATGGCAGTGCAAGGTGTGCTTGGTGGGCGGTTCTCTTCTTCCTCAACAAATTAGGAAGAAGCACTTATAATAGTTCACTAAAATTATTCCATGAGTGCCAAATTGAAGAGAACATGTCTAGTGCAAAAAGAAGGCTGCAATTTTCTTGTCATGCCTGAGCCTCCATAATGCATGGGGTTAAAAATAAAATCTGATTTCAATCTGGAGGACACCAGAGACACTCTGTGAAATAGGTTGAACATGATCTCCACAATTCCTGAGAAGATTTGCTGAAACAGGAGAAACAACTTGAGTAAGGCAGAGGAGGGAACAGAAATCAGAATGAAGAAACAGTGGTCACCTGCAGCCTTTCTACACTTTCAACAGGTGAGGACCCAGCATGTACCCAAAACAGCCAAAAGAAAACACCAGTGGTGTGTAGAAAATGTCAGAAGAGATGCAAACACCTAATTTAGGATGGGGTGACCAGTTCTTCAGACTGTGCTGACTCCACTGGCCAGGACTTCACTCTCTGCCAGGGTATCCAGCTCAGGTCAGGGACCTGAAGGCACATGAAAAGCACCCTGTCTTACACTCCACTACTGCACAAATATAGACATTTACAGAGAATTTATGGCTTACTCAAGGAGTGTTAACTAGAGGCACAGCATTTCTAAAATGTAATCTAATGAACTAAATAAAATTAATTAAAGCAATTTAATGAGCTTGCTGAGTTCAAAAGATTGCAAAGGGCACACTGCACTCCAATAGACATCTTGCAGAATTTAGGAACTTGAATCCCAGTGGTTCAAGCCTGCAGAATGATTAAACAACATGTTATTCAGACATTATATCACAGTCAAAAGCCTCAAAAGGCAAAAGATGGACAAAAGTCACTGTTCCACAGTGCCACGAGAAGAAAGAGGAGAATATAATCCCAGATTCTTTTAAATAGTTACACCATTTAGCTGTTAAAACACAATCCTTTTTTTTTTTTTAAGAAGTGGTGGAGCCGATCAGATCTGCCACAAAAAAACGCTTCCAGAAGTAAAATGAAAAATGATAATATAGCTCGGTTCAGAATTGGCAGTTTATAAACACACCCTAAAAAAGTTAGTTCTGAGCTCATGACAAGCACCAAAAGATACTAAAATGACCACATTGACTTGGGGAAGCCTCTGCTTCTATATATACAGATTCTGTACCTCAAACAGAAAACTTTATGGGATTGGTAAGTCAAAAAAAAACCCAACAAAAAACCCACGCTGGAAGCTCGATTGCAAGCATATATTCCTAAACATTTAGAGCAGAGGTGCAGTGTTAAAAAAAAAACATCCATGAATCAATCCTCAGCATCAGCAATGGCTGGTAGATAGAAAAAAATCGAGAGGTACTACCTAAAATCTCATTTTCCTTCAAGGATGGGGACAGGCTGACAGCACCTTCTTTGTGCATTGGTGTGGCCGGTCCACAGTCAGACAGAAGATAAACATCAACACTCTTCTCAGTTCAGATAAAACCTACCCACTTCCCTCTGCCCCACAGCAGGTCTATGGAAGAGCACCTAAATTCATCAAGTCCAGCTGATAACCCAGCACTGTCATGTTCAGCACTAAACTTGCTGGATAACATGTCCAGCTAGTTACCAATCTGCTTAAATGATGAAGAAAAATACCCCAAACCAACAAATCAATTATAAAAATTAAATAAAGGCAAATTAATATAAATAAAGTATAATTATTCAGTAGATTAGTGACTGACTTGCTATTTTTGTGCTCAGAATTTGTTTTCATTTGTAGAAATGTTCCTTTTACATTTGAGGAACTGAACAGATTAAGCCAAGTCGGTGCAACTCCACCAACAAAGGAGATGAAATGAAACGAGTGGTAGCACAGGCTGTAAGACCAGTGGAAGAATTAAATTCATGTTAAACTGTTACAATGCTTTATATTTGAAATTTAATTTGAATGTTCAGCATTCAAATTAAACAGCATGAGCTACACCAAGCTATGCAGATCCTGGTCACCTCATACAGCCTTTGTGTGATGTTTAAGGTTAGGACTGTGAGACACATTATTCCTACATGGTGTGTGTGTGACAGTTTTGGTCTTTATGCCTTGGGATTTATTTCCAAATTAGTTCTAACCTGTGCTTCCAGTCATTTGCTTGCTGACATTTCACCTGTGAGCGAAAAGGATTTCCCAGAAACCCCACAAATAAGCCTTTGCCAAATGCCATTTGCCTTGGGATCTAATTATCCAATAACTTAATTATGGATGATGCACTTCTGTTGGAGCACACTGTAATATTTCAGGATCTTATGATACCTTGCAGGGAAATGCTGAGGACTTCACCCCCTCGCTTCTTTTCAATAATACTTTGCCTCACCAAAATCTGGTCTTACTACCATCAGTCCCAATGACCCTTCAGTTACTCTCCGAGATACTCAGGTGGTGTCCTTTGTTGCCTTTTGCTCTCAAGGGTGACAGACACTCCAGAACAGAAAACTGGTTCGTGACCGAAGTCACTGGAGGTGGATTAAGCTGCCAAAGGTTTAATATTAAACTATTAAATGTCATCAATATTGTCCAAGTTCTGTCTGCGTGAATTTAACCAATCTTTCAGGATTAAGGTAAGTCAAAAATAAACTACATCTATGTGTAACTCAATTATCAGCCATGCACATTCCCCTCATTACAGTTACAAACAGCTCATTTGGTAAAACTATGGAAGAAACAAACATTTTCTAGAGCTAGGAGGAAATGCCTAAATTTTGGCAAAATAGCAATAAATATAGCTCTCAGATTTTCCTGTTCTTCCATTTGTTCACAAAATGTGCTCACTACTAAGGAAGCAGGTAAACACAAAGCATTTATCAAACAGCAAAGTTCAGTCCCTGGAGAGATCAGAAGAGGTTTTTCTGTTTGTTTGGTTGGTTGCTTGGGGTTTTTTTGGCATTTGTTTGTTTCATTAATTTACTTTTATTTTTCCATTTATTTACTACATGTTGCCTGAGGTCAGACGGCACATTGTAAACTCACTTTTCAATTCTTCATGAAGAGAAAAGGGCAGCCACTTGGCTGCAGCTTTCCTGAAGTGCAAAGCCAGTAACCTGCTTTTCAGTTACCCCTTAAATACAAAACAGAATTGTTTGAACCAGAGTATTTTGGTGAATGGTTGTCTAATGACAGTGACCAGACAACAGCAGGGGACAGAGATAACCTGGGAAACAAGAACAGGTTACCCCGAAGCTGTCTTCACATAAGACTCTTTCACGAGAGGACCTTACAAAAACACTACTCCCAGGAGGACCAATAGCCATCTTTTTTAATTAACTCATTCTGTTGAAGATATTCCATTAAAAAAGAAAGAAAAAAAAAAAGAAGTTTGGAGAATATGAAAATCCAACACATTTTTTTTCTTGTCAGATGCTGAGAAGAAAAAGTCATCTATTACTTTTTAGATGCTACAGAAAATTTCTAAAACATGGTCATCTCTGGTGTACATTTGCATTGGAACGTCCCAGGGAGTTACTTGCCCACATGCAAGCAGTAAGATTTATGGACAATGCAACACCTGAAGGTGCCAAAAAGTTCCCCCACCACTCCGCAGCCACCTGCTACATAAAACAGGCATGGAAAGGTGAACAACATGGGGCCTTTTGCCCAATAAAAGTGATTAACATTTAATTCATTATATCTTCAGAAAAAAATGCCCTTTAGATGCTCTTATCAGGTTATATATATATTAAACTATCTGAGAGGTACAGCAAAAGCTGTTGGTAGCATATAGTTGCCTTAGCACATCAAGGAAAGTATGTAAAACAGAGAGGTTCCCAACACCACAAAATCACTGTATCCTCTACAAAATCAGAGCAACAGTAAGCAGAAAAAAATTCAAATAATTGGATTCTGCTAATCTGTGGGGACAGGGACTTAATACTGCATTTAATTTTGCTAAGTGGAAGGAAGATTATTGCAGGCAAGATACAAAGAATAGTCTCTGCTAAAATTGTGTAACATTTACAAGCCTAAATACTCTAAGACAGTTATTAATAACTGTATCAGAACATTTCCATGTATTCAATGCACAGTTATGAAGGAATCTAAACATACAGGCCTCCTCCCAATGCAGACAATAATAATAATGATAATATTTACATTCCTCTATTCACTTGTTTTCCAATAGTATTTAAAAAAAGTATCTATGAACTTGCTGGATAACATATGCCAACCTTCTATGAAACTGCAGAAAGTGTGGGTTTAAGCATTTTACTTCACTTTCAACAGAGTGAAGTAAACCACTCACTGGGGCAGAGCTATTCTCTTTCCAGAGTTTTTAACAGAAAAGCTGAAATCTATTCTCTCTGAGTCTCTGTGTCACAGTGAAGGACTTGTTGGGACCTGCCCTTTTTCACAGCCCACAATTCCCGCGGGAAGAAGCAGTTTAACTAATATCAGAAAATTTTCATATGTAGTATTTCCATGTGTTACTTTGCTGTTTTGAAACTCAGATTCTTCCACATTGTTATTTTTTCAATAAATTAATGTTTGTTTTTATCTTTCTGATGATGCCTTAAGCCCCTATTAGTTTTTTATTTTTCTAATTTTTGTAAGTTTTATAAGTAGGTTTTAAAAGCAGCAGCCCTCACTCCCTTTCCCTGTAGTACAAGTAGTTTACACATTCCTTAACCCTCTTACCCCATTCTATGCTCCCCATATCAAATCCACCCCTGAATTCAGTGGCAGTGTTTAGTCTCTTGTCAAGGCAAGGCCTATACTGTTTAGAGAACACCATATCTAGGCCTGAACAACAGAACAGAGTCAAGAACTAGGTGACTATGTACCCTTTGTGCTCTGAAGATGGTGATGGTGATGAAAAGGTGGCCCCGAAATACACCCCAGACTCAATTCTAAGGGGGTGGACCCGGGGCGGACCTGAGCAAAGGCTACAGAGTGGACACACTTGGGATTGGACAGATAATATTATAAAATGTAACATCTCGAGCACAGCGGGCCTGCGCGTCTTGTAACATCTATTGCCTTGGTACAATTAAACCCTTTCCTTATCTCACCCCTAATTAACTGCTCCTGAGTTTTTTTTCCTTTAGCACCAGCCGAGCAGGCATCACTGAAATGTGAAATCAGTGTTTATAACAACAACGGTTTGGTGTTTACAAAAACTATTTTAAATTTTGATGGAGATCAAAACACTTTTCCGTAAAAACAAAACCTCCCCCTACAAACCATTTATTATCTGCAACACACTCAACTTGATCCCACATTCCCAGAATATCAATTAATTCACTCATTATTACTAAGAAAGGTGCTGTACTTTTTAAAAAGAATTTCCTTTGAAGTAAATATCCTTCTGAAGAAAGGATAATATGTTAGTGGAAAAGACAAAATAAGCACATTCTGTCACTGCAATTTTTTTTTAACACTGTAATATTACAGCAAATCTTATGAAAGCATTTGGAATCTTCCACGCAATAGTGGTTCCTGTAATACTTTACTCTTCCTTCATGATAGGCTGCTGGAGGAGCCTAACAGCACCAACAGAGGTTAAATATGGAATTATCCAACTGCTGGGATTGTTGGGAGATAACCCAAACCTAGACACATCTGTTTACCAAAATTCAGTCTCCTGTGTGAGATAGCAGAGCTGCAACATTCCTCCTCAGTCACTGAGCTCTGACAACTTACCAGTTTTACCTGGCACAGGACATGACAATCAATTCCAAAACAACTCAAAACTAAAATTAAAAGGATCCGCAAGTTAAGGAAAACAAAATCTATTTGTCCCACAAGCATTTTCCATAATCTTCATTACATAACTTGAAGAAAATGCATTGCTTTTTCAAATATCCACTCAAAATATGCTGATGGAGGTCTCTCATGTGATTAATTTTGCTTTCTCTCCCTCATTTGTGTAATTCTATAGCACATTATCACTCTAATGTCTAAATTACCTGCGTAAATAAAACCTAGACTGAAAGAGATTACTTTTTTCTTCTGTCCCTCACAGAAAAGAGATCTGATTCTTCAAACACTGGCACAGAGTTTCTCATTTTTTTCACTCCATTAATACATTTGTGTGGTTAAATCAAATTAAATCTAGGCAGTATTTTTACACTAACTAACATGTGCAACACTGAGTTTTCATCATCATCTGATTGATTAATTAAAAAATAACTTTGTGTGCCTCTGTTAATTAAGAGGTTTGTGGTTTATTACTTTACACCTGTAAGAATATAAGCACATTTTCTGAATTAAAAAGACTGTTTAATTTTCAAATCTTTCTGTTTTCTTCTTGTGATGGATCAGTTTTAGTCACTAAGGGACTTTCCTGTATACCTTAGAAAAAAGTTTGTGTCTATATGTATATACAAACAAGGGTGCACTTTAATGAAAAAAGGTCTGTAAAAACTACTAAAACTCAAAAGCTTTGAATAAACATTTTGGGTGAAGCAAAAGATGAACATAAAAAGATATTTTCTAGTGATCTACCTTGAAAATTAAAACTAGCACCCCATAAGAAAAATGAAGTGTTCTTCTGCCTCTTTAACAGCAGCCCGCTATTGCTGAAAACCAACATAGCTGATGTTTAAACCAATGTAAAGCTCAGCTTCATGATCTGTAATTATTTTGTCTTTGCACCGCTAAATGCAATTATGAACAACTCATTCATCAATATAAAAACACAATTTAAGATTCTAAGGGAACAGATATGGAAAGGATTTGTTTTCACACAGTTCTCTTCATCAAGATGTGGTTTAACAACACTATCGATAAACAAGTGTACAATCTAAAGCAGGCACGCCAACATCCATGTTTAATTTCATCTGGGGAATCCTCTAATATTTCATTTATAATGCTATAAAAACATGTCTCAAAGTAACGAGCGAGAGTGTGAGGGGTGAATATGACAAAACTACAGCCATCCCAGCCTCCCAAAGTTCACTCATTAACCGTGTACCATCTGAAGGCTGCTGAAGCACAAGTATTTGTGCTAAATGGGCAAGAAAGCACCAAAGCTCTCTTTGCAAAGGAGACCACTCTAGCCAAGCACGGCGATGCGCTGGGTTTCAGAGCGTGGCTTTGGTCTGCGTCCCTTTCTCACAACCTTGGGGCAACGCCTGCGGCGGCTCAAACCACGCTCCTCGCAACCACCCAAACTTCCCCAAACCTGTCTGACACCTGTTGGGTTTCTCCAGTTCCGGGAGAAAGGCGCGAGGGCACGGCAGGCACAGACACAAACACATTTCAAACCCGCAGCAAATAAGATCAGGAATTCAAATGAGGTAACTGGAGGCGTGTGATTGAGATACTCGATCTCTATCTACGCTGAACAACCACGGCGTCCTTCTCCTCAGGATTATGTAATGCACGGAGAGTATTT
Organism: Lepidothrix coronata; assembly: GCF_001604755.1. NCBI lineage: Eukaryota > Metazoa > Chordata > Aves > Passeriformes > Pipridae > Lepidothrix > Lepidothrix coronata. The sequence goes on along the minus strand of NW_016690194.1, from coordinate 6,554,894 downwards.
AAACACCCCCCTGTTTGACACAGTCATGTCAAACAGATCAGCTTTAGGGAGGATCAGCTGGGGGCGGGGGCCAGGAATTCGGCAGTTCACGGTTATGAACCACCACCCCTCTTGGGAAGGAATCCCACCAAAGCCTTGAGGGTCCTCCCCCAAGAACAGGCAGGGGAGACCCGGCCCGGGCGTTGTGCCACCATTTCTATCTCAAGCAAGATCGGCTTCACAACACCTGCGTGGCAAAGAACCTGCCCGCTCCTGCGAGATTGTGCGGGCTGCAAATCAGGGCATGGACTCGCTCCTGCAGGGCAGGGGTTCCCGAGGGGGAGCTGAGAGCCTGTTACCCCTTCAGAGCATCGCTGGGAAAGGGGCAGCCCCGCAGGGAAAAGCTCGGTGACTCCTTAGAGTGTCCCTGTGCTCTTTTGGGACTTTGGCCCCTCGCACCCTCTGTTTGCTGAGTTTGGTGAGACATGTATAGCTGCACCAAAGAAGTGCTGGCATCAAGATGACACAACACTTCGTTTGTGGGATGCTGCTCTTCGGGCACCCCACTGAAATTCGGCTTGCAGTCACTGGGGGAAAAAAAGAGTCAGGGAGGAGGGAAAAGTCACTGCAGAGGACAAAAAAGCCACCGGCTTCGCCGATTTCTGAGTGGCTGCTGCCCTTCCCAGCGCTCCAGGAGCTCCAGGAGCGGGAGGAACTCCCCGTGGGGGCCAGAGCCCGTAGTGACACCGTGACCCCTCCGGGAAGATGCGAGGGGGGTGGCAGCGCCCGGCTTTCCTCCCCCCCTCCCCCTCCTCCTCTGGGGCGCGGGGCGGCCGTCGGGGCGGTACCTGCTTGTCCAGCGCAGCATCCTTGGCACTGCCGGCCGAGCATCCCTTGGGAGCCGGCACCCGCTCACAGTTGCAGCCCTCCAGCATGTACATGCCGGCGGGACGGGCGCTCTGCTCACCCTCGAAGTAGAAGAGCACGTTCTGGTAGAGGGCGAACCACTTCTCGTGCCAGCGGTTGGTCTCCGCCGTCTTCTTGCTGAGATAGCCCCGTTTGGTGCCCTCCTTGCGGGCCAACAGCGCCAGGTACAGGGCATGCCCCTCGTTGTACCGCACGCTCTTCTGCATCGTGCCCGGACCCGCGGCCGCTCAGCAGCTCCGCGGCCGCTCCTCATGGGCTCGGGCAGCACCGACGGCGCGGCCCCGGCCCCGGCCCCGCGCTACGCCCGCCCTCGGGGGCCGAACCGTGTGTTCCCCGCGGCCCCCGCCCCGCCCCGCCCCACAACACCTCCCACCGCTCCGCAGCAGGAGCCGGAGCGGGCGCTGGCGGCGGGAGCGGTCCGCGGGCAGTGACGCGAGGGATCAGCCGTAAATCCGCTTTGGAGAGCGATTTAAAGAGCAAAGTCGCCGCCGCCGCAGCGCCCAGGTCCCTGCCCCCCTTCTCCCTTCCCCCATCCTTGCATCCCTCTCTCCCTGCATCCCCCTATCCCTGCATCCCTGCATCTCTCCATCCCGCTATCCCTCCGTCCCTCCCTGGGGGTGGATGGAGCGGGGGTTCGGGCGGTGAAACCCGCGGGCAGCGGTGCTCTCGGCCGGCCGGGACGGGCTGTGAGCCTCCGGGTTATTTGGGGCCGCCCGTGGGTTTCTCGACAGTTTCCGCCTTTCCGATTCTTCGAGCGAAAATCTTAGAAAGTGACAGGGCCGAGCGAGCGCGGCTGCCGGAGCCGGCAACTTCCCCTTCGAGCGAATTGCAGCGAAATGCAGCAGTGAAATACAAGTGAAATATCAGAAACCCGTCACTTTTAACCCGATACTCGCGCTGGTTAAAGCCGCGGGGGGGGGGGAGGGGGAGCGTCGCAGATGTCACCCCGTGGAACCGCATCCTCCCGAGCACCGCGTGGCGCGCAAAGACCACCCCGGCTCGGGGTGCGGGGGGCTCTGCCTGTGCCGGGGATCGCTTGAGGCACGCTGGGACCATTTTTAGATCCCAGCTGGCGGCTGTAACACGCAGCATCGCGGGCGGGGACGCGAGTGCAGGAGGAGGGTGCATGGGGACCGCCGAGCGGAGGGGGCGGCTCAACACATGCCGAAAGAAAAATGTGCGAGGAGTTACGCGGGTTTGTTTTCGCACTGGGTTAGTCAGGATGGCAGCAGGTACGATCCGGTTCCTGCACTCAGGACAGTGGTACCTCCACGCCTTAATTACAGCAAATAAATTTTGGCGAGAGAGCTGGCAGGAAAAATTATTTTACATGAAACATAAGCAGTATGGAACTTTCTACCAACCAGAGCACCCTGCACCTTTGATTTAGCAATTTAAACTTCCTCTTAAGGTTCTTTCAGGAAAAGGCATTTGGAGCTGTTTCATCTGATAATGTGTTTTTCTTCTGTAGCTTTCTATCTCTTTGGCTTTATTAAGTCTTAGGAGTCAAAAAATAACAGAAAATTCATTCTGGTACTGACTGTTCAAAAAAAAGTGAAAATTACAGTATTGCTTTATAATGCTCAGAGTTAGAAAATATTCCTTGTGTAATCTGCGTCAGCAATTGTGTTTTTTAGTATTATTTACAGGAACTCTGGACCTATGCAGAGGTGTAAGGCTCTTGTCCTGTCAAAAGAAAATTTCATAATAGAAAAAACAAACAGATACACAAATCCTTCTGGAACTGAGTGTCACATAGAAATTTGAGCTTAACAGGTCATGTCTAGGGAAGTCCAGGTTTTGGACAGGGATTGGATACCGTACCTGTGACTGGAATGTGTGAGATGAGTTGTGTTCCTGCATCTCAGTGACCAGGGTCTTACTAGCCTCTTTCAATGCCTGGGTTCCACTCAGATGCTGCTGTCCAAGTCAGTGGTTTAATTCAGTGTGTAAGATTCCATGGAATATCCTATCTCTTGGATTTGGTGCAAGCAAATGGCAAGGCTGCTAAACCAAGAGAGAGAAGCAGACTGCCACTCCAGAGAGTGTTCAGATGTTTGACACCCAGTGAATACTCACAGCTTTCCAAAACAAGCACATTGTACATCACGACCAAATGCTGCAGCAAGAACACATCTTTGCCAAGATAAAGTTGCAAGCTTTTGTCCCAACTTACATAATTTGTGCTTTAATAAAGCTTTTGCATGAATCACAAATGATCACACATCATCTATTCCACCAGACTACCTGAGACACACAGAAAAAAATAAATGACAGGAGTTAATTTTTATCTGTAAATAAAGTGAGGGTTTCCTTTGACTACATCATTTTCTCCAAGACATGCAGGCATTTTTCCTAAGCTGAAAATGTGGAATATGTCATTGCATAGCAATCCGTAGGAATTACAGGGAGTCAAATGTTCATGTTCACTACAGTGAACACTGTTCATGTAGCTATCAGTTTGACCTTTATTGTTGAAGTACAATTTAGTTCTCCCAATGATATTTTCTTTATTACTTGATCATTTTTATACAAGGACAACCTAAGTTTTATTACTTCAAATATCTATTACATATCTGTGAAAAGTATATGCTATCTAACATGTAAATGTAACCATATATGATTTTAAAAAATTTCTTCATTAGCAACAATAAAGAAGGGGTTGTTTGTGCTTTTTAAAAAAGTAAAATGCTATGCCAAATTCATATATATGAACACAAATGAGTTATATGTGTAAATAGATGTAAAGGAATCTGGGATGAAATTTATTCCATAGGGCTCTGAAGAAAAAGAACATACAGATAAGCACACTGGTTTACTTTATTTTATATCTTAACCTTCACTTTATTGTATTTTAATTCCAGAGGATTCATTTATAGAGCTACATTCCCAAGTCTTGTCATCATAGGCCCCTAGGAGATTTGTGTAGAACTATGGTGGAAAGCTGTGGTCCTGTCTCAGCAGAGAGGACCCCATTAGTCTGCATTTACCCTGAATTTCCCATTGGGACCTAGTCCAGTGTGTTCAAAGCTGTCATAAACAGGGAAATAGATAGTGTTCTACAGCAGTGGAATTGCTGAATCTAATGCCCAGAAGTGCTTGGGGGGCAAGTCAGCGAGTTGTCACTCTTTTGGATGACAGGAAAATCTACTTTAGAAACTGCATAAAATTTAGGCCTCTATTCTGAAAAACACTTTTAAAAAAACACTGTTAATGTAATGGTAATAAAAACCATTGAAGCAATGGAAAAAAATTAGTTATGCTATTATTTTCATGTCCGGGTTTGTATGTATTTGCTCTAAATTTTTATATGCTTATTTGTCACTAAATTATTGTTTATATTTTAATGCCAAGGTACCAAATACAAAATAAATTTGTAACGCTGTTAAACAGCTGCTCTATAACTTATGGGGAAAAAAACCTTGTGTTTCACTAAGAATATACCTACATGTCTCCTCTTAGAATCATAGAATAAATCGGGTTGAAAAAGACCTCCGAGATCATCAAGTCCAACCCTTGATCCAACATTCCCATGGTTACTAGATCATGGCACTAAGTGCCACATCCAGTCTCATCTTAAAAACCTCCAGGGACAGTGAATCCACCACCTCCCTGGGCAGCCCATTCCAATGTCTGATTACTCTCTCTGTAAAAAATTCCATCCTAATATCCAACCTAAACTTCCCCTGGCACAGCTTAAGACTGTGCCCTCTTCTCCTACTGCTGATTGCCTGGGACAAGAGACTGACACCCACTCGGCTCCCCCCTCCTGTCAGGGAGTTGTAGAGAGTGATGAGGTCTCCCCTGAGCCTCCTCTTCTCCAGACTAAACAACCCCAGCTCCCTCAGCCTCTCCTCATAGGACCTGTGCTCAAGTCCCTTCACCAGCCTCGTTGCTCTTCTGCTCCAGCACTTCAGTATCCTTCCTGAAGTCTTCTTATAGATTGTCTGAAAAGTAGAACTGAACTAATATCTTCTCTGGAAGTTTACTTAGTTTTGCTGATAAAAGTGTTTACTCCTCCAAGCATAGAGTATAATTTGGCTATTTGAAAGGCATTTATAATATTCAGCTATGATAAAGCAGGAAAATTTTCAAACCTGTGTTATACATTATTGGTATAGTAAGTCCTGAATATCTTGAAATTAATGGGAAACACTCATGTATGGAAATGCAATTTACCTTTTATAGATCACCTTTTGAATTACTACAAACAATTTTGGGCTTAATACAGCTCCTGATGTGGTTCGAGAAGATTTACTATTCCTATTTTATGCAGACATTTTTTTGTGGGAATTGCCTTGTTTAACCAGTTTTAGATCATTGTGAACACCAGTTCGTGGTAATTCATTCCTCGTGGAATTACTTGTGACTACAATACCTTTTGGTGGTATGAGAAAGGTAATGGCACAGGTGTCCGTGAGACTCCCTCCTTCAGGAATCTCGGGCCAATACTCAATGGGAGGTTTCAACAGAAGGCAGGCAACTGCAGGTCATTTACCTGTTATGCAGGTGAGGGTGTCACCATCATCATCACCATCACCACCATCACCACCACCATCATCATCATCATCATCAATCAACATCATCATCATCATTTTTTATTATCATGCCTAACCTCTTACTTCTAAATGCTGCGTAAACACCAGAAAAATATCCAAGCCAAGAACAATTTAACCTAAGACCAAGATTAGGTCCCCAGAGCCAGTCAAAAAATGTACAAGGACTAGTCAATACACTGCCTGTTGTGACAGGCAGCAGCATCCTCAGGACACAGCTTGCATGTTTGTTGCTGGGATTTAGGGAGAAGAATAGCAAAATAAGGTTTTAGAGGAACTCTTGAAAGAAACAGTTTGGTGTGTCTACAGAGGTCATTGGGGAATTCTTGTCTGTGGTCAATGATAGAATGGGAAAATACAAAGGACTGTTGAAAAGAAATGGAGAAAAAGAATGTGTGGCAGAAGGTGTCTCACAGGCAGGCTGGAGAAAATCAAAAGCAGAAGGGGAAAAAAAAAAGGAGAAAATCTGGAATCAAGGGACTCAATTAAATTGAAAAAATACTGCTATTTAGGCAGGAGGCAAAAGCAAGTGGGTTGAGGAAGAATTCAGCCTGGCTGGCAGAGTGATAGTAATGAGCATACAGTGCAGAGGAAACCAGTGTGAGTGATCAAGGGTTGGGAACAGCTGGGAATTGCTGAGCATGTCTAGGGGTTAGCAGGACACGCAGGAGGAATAGAGGAAGGAGGAACTGAGACGTGATAGTAGGGAGGGAATCATGGAGAAGACAAAGTTGGGAGTGACAGCAGGAGAGTCATGGGTGCTGGTTAAGGCTGGAGAATCAGTTGGTAAAGAGGTTAAAATCACCCAGAGGTGCCGAGGGGTGGTGAGAGCAGGACTCTGAAATAGGAGAAGAGACCAACACAGAGGGGGTGAATTGAGGAGACTGGTGGGCAATAAAGGGGAGAGAAAGAGGAGGGTAATGTAGGGTCAGTTCAACGTGGCACATCCACTGAGAGGATTAGATCAGGGTAATGCTGGGAAAGGAAGGGGCATTTCAAATGTGGAAATGCTCATAGTCCAAGTCAGCACTAAAACCACTGGGAAAGAAAAGACAGGCAGCTTTTCTCTGTAAGCCTGTTTTCAGCTGGTTCCTCTTCAGCAAAGGTTTGCCAGCTGGGGCTAAAATGGAAGAGTCAGTATTCAGCTTGTTGACCATACATATTAATTAAAAGCTCCAGGGGTATTTTATTTAATACAGATAACAAACATAAGCTAAGCTCCAGATGCAAGCATAGTGAAAAAGACATTTTAAAATTTCCTTCACATGGCTACAATTTTCATACTGAGATGCACACTCACTTAGTGGGAATACGACTGTCAGAGCTGAGCCCCGAATTTTAAAGTTAGCAGAGATTACTCCCTTATCCCCTGCTCTGGGAGCTGTGTAACGAGAATTTCACAGACCCTGTGATTAGTGTGGTGCCCTTAAGAAGAGTATTGTCCTACAGCTCACAAATTGCCAAGGCATGAAACTGTCTCAACATTCTTGGGAGATATTTTAAATTAGTACTTTCACTGTTCCACAGACACTGGCATGCAGTAACAGAGATTTTATAATGTTCTCCAAATGTGAGTCAGGAGAGGCAGCCTGATGGCTGAGCTGCTGAAAGCAAAGGGTTCAGCAGACACAGGCTGTGATTACTCTAAGTTTAAGAAAGCCCTTGGTAACTGGGAAAACGGCTTTAGAATTAAAAAGATGTAGTAGGATAAAATTTCTTTTCTTTTTTTCTTATTCCATGTGAACTGAGTATAAATGCAAATAACTCCTTGCTTATTTTGTCAAGATGCTCTCATATATTGGCATAGAAATAGGAAAAATGTGTAAAATATTAAAGTGTACTCATTTCTTGGAGAAAAGTAAGCCCCACAGATTGGAAGAGAGTGCAGTGGGTGCCATCCGGAATAAGTAAGTAACCCTCAGAAGAAATTGTGATGTTTACAAGGCTTGATACTAATACAGAGAATTCTATCCATCTGGCATGAAGCCTACAAATAATCTGCCACAGGGATGCATAATTCTATAGAAACAGGTTTGATGATCCAGAAGTTGCATTCCCCACAGTCACCTTGAAAGAGACATTTAATGTGTTATGTATCTGAGCAGCTTTCAGAGGTGCAGCACCTGACTTTGAGGGCAGGCAGACCCACAGACCATAAAAATCAGCTTTATGGGAAATAGAATCCACGGTTCTCTTAACAGAAATCAAACGTTGCAGGGTACCCACATCATCTCCAGATCATGTAAGAATTTTGAGTTCAATGCCTTTGTATGAGAACATTGCATTTATTTTTGATACAGATGCAATACACTGAAAACCATTTTAATGACTCCGTTCAGATGCAGCTGGGACTGTACAAAGGCCTGGAGAAAATGTGTGTAACAACAAGAAAAAATAATCTTAAAAGGCTGTAGGCAGAGCGTCCCTGAAAACAGTGATCTGAGCCAACTTTATCACTCCTTGCATGCAAGCAGAGATACACCAAACAAGAGACTTGTTTAACAACAGAAAGGAAATTGAGCTTAACATCAGTCCCTTTTTATTTGGGGGATTTCTGGACAGGTGGGAAGTGTGGACAGGTGTCTGTAATTGCTGACTTACTGTTGATTATGAACATTCTTCCCGGTCCATGTTTGTGTTGTTCACATTCTCAGCTGAAAACCTTCATAGCTGCTTGGATTGCAATTCTTTGGGGGGAAAAGAAAAAAGAAAAAAAAAGAAGACCAAAAAAAAGACAAAAAAGGGGAAAAAAAGAAAATAAGAAAAAAGAAAAAGAAAAAAAGCTGAGAAACATAATAAAAAATAAAAAATGAACACAATATCCATCTACAATTATATCAACTCTTACAGAAAATTTGTAACTTCATCATTAGTAGTAGAATGCTTTCCAAGAAAAAAGTGTATTAATTCATATTAATGCGTACAAATTTTTAAATGGAATACGAAAATAACATTTATTGTACTTTCTACAAAGCCGCTACTGTTACATGCAAAAGTGAGCAAAGGCCTGAATCCATATAAAAATTACACTTGACCTTTTTAATGCATTAATATGATCTATTTCACAAGTAGGTTCCTCTTGAATGCATACTAAGAATGTAAAATCAACATATTTTTGATAATTTTACCATTAAAAAGTAAAATTTGTGTTCATCCCCTTATTATTATGTTTGTTTTGTCTTCTTTGGTCAGTTGTATTGTTTTGAATGTTAACACAACCCAATTGGTAAATACTGGTGTTAGAAAGGGGAGGTAAAATGTATATTTGCTCCAATTTGACATCCTATTTGATTTTATCAATAATATGATAAATAAAATAATCCGGTTTTATTATAAGTAAATTGATTTAAGTGGAAAGCAGGAGGTGTTGGGATTTTTTTCTCCTCTTTCATTTAATTTTGGGAATTTTAGGCGCCTCGTGGAGATTGTAGGTGAAAGGCCCTGTCAGGCCTTGACACCAAGGGAATGTCGCGGTCGGGGTAGGATAAAATATATAAAAATGGAAAATTTACCCTGGCCACGTGGCTGGACTTTGTGTGCAGAGGGACGTCATCAATCAATCAGGAGGGAGGGTGATACCCCCTCCTGAATTCAAAAAATTACCTTTTAAGGTAAAATACCTGTTACCTGTTGAATATTCAACATCTTAGGTGGCCAAGGGTACAAAGAGGGCGCATTTTTCAAACCGCCTGTGCTTTTTCCAGGCCTGTGGCTTGGGATTGCACCCAGTGCTGCAATAAAGGATTTCTTGCTGCAAGTTTCCTTGTCCTGCAGATATTTTTTGCCGTTTCATAAATTGAAAAGGGAGATTTTTCTCACAATAATAAAGTTAGATTTTTAATATTCAAGAATTTTGAGTGAGATTATTCCTTGTTTGAGTGGTGTGTTTTTTTACCAAAAGAGAGGTGATCTTTACTGGGTTTATTTCTTGCTGTGGTTTTTAATGGCTTTGGGGAAATAATTCTAAATTTCTGACAATAGTAGATATAAGTAGACAATAGTAGATATAAGATCAGACATAGCTACTGCACAGCGGTTTTGTCAGATATCAGGAAAGGCTAATTAGATAATGCCTTAGAGTCTTCTTCAGGGAGAGCAAAAAATATCTGAAATTAACACATCCTATAGGTACATGAGCCTGCAGTACAGGTAAAGCAGGGATGTGACACCCACAGTGTGTGGGTGAGAAGCATCGTCTCAGTTTTCAGATTTTAAACAAGCTTATCCATCATCCACTGTGCTTAATGCAGAAATCTCTAAAAGAAAGGTTCTCCAAAACTCTGGGAAAGAAATGGATGAGGGAAATTATACTTTTCAACCATTTGTCCTCTTCTGATGGAAAATGCATCCTGTGTACTTCTCCATGGTATCTACAGTGTTCTCACTCTGATGAAGTTTAACTTGTATCCCCAAAAATCAGCCTCTGTTTCTTTGACAGAAATCTTTCTATTATATATGTGTATTATATACACTTTCTTAATACAGATTGTAGTTAGCGTCATTAACTGCTCATCTATACATTTCTCTTTTACGTGTTAATTCCATTGGGTTTAAGGAACATTTTTGGACACTGTAGGTGTTATCAGTTACTGAGACAATTATTATGAATGATTAAACTTGTTCATCCTATAAAACTAACTTTTTACCTCTAGAGGGTCTGTCGTTATATTTCAGTGTTTCTCCCCTCTAATTCAAGCTCACAGCCAGTATAATCCAAAGGAGGGAAAATGAGAGGTCTGGAGTAGAGGGCACTTGTGTTTAGTACAACACAGGATGTACTAAAATAGTTTTGGGGAGTTTTGTTCTGTGTTTCTCAGGTACAATGAAAAGCCTGGAGTTTGGAGTCTGTGCAGGAGGGGAGAACAACTCCGAGTTATTCCTCACAATCCCTCCAATAGCCACTTAAAAGGTTTCCAATCGCCTTTTCAGAAAAGCTTTTAAAGTGCTCTGAGTGAGGTAAGTGAATGGCATCTGGAATTAGTAATGGGACACAGAGCTTTATGCCCTCAAGTCACGGGTTCACATTCACTGAAAGAGAGCAGTTAGGACAAATCCTGCTCTAACTAATAAAGTATCCACTGCAGCAAGTGGTTGCTCATTTATCTCTGAGTTTTTGCCTGGTGTCTGGACAGTGGGGGATGTAAAAGGGTCAGTCTGTGCTCACTGAATGTGGGAAGAGCATCTACCTCAAAAGGCTCAAAAAAAGGGAAGAAACACCCCAACAGCCCCCTGGGGACTCCTCCAGGTGTGAACAGGCTTTGCATGTGCATTTTGCATCTCCTCCCTATTCCAGCCCACCTCTCGGATTCTGACAGCATTTAAACGCTCAGAAAATGGCATTTTTGAAAGCGAAACGTGCTAACCACTTTCCTGCTGGTTTCTGCTTCTTCCACTGCAGGTAGGAATGAAATGGGTCCTGTGTGATTAATCCTACCTACATCCCTGCAGGAGCTCTAGGCACCCATCACAGCTGGACTAATTTTATCATGTTGCCTGTTCATCTATGGCTGCAAGAACACTTTAAACTGTGATAAATGATTGACTCACATCTGGATATATCACATAATACACAGATACCTGGATATAAAGGTTTTATTGTTCAATGCCACTCTGTCTTTTTTTCATAACAGTTATAACTGTTCTCCATAAGATAAAAGATACTAACTGCCTAAAATTAGAGCCATCAGATAGGACTAAAATTGAGTTATTACATAAAAATAGATATGAAATACACATGAAATGTATATAATTTATGTAAAAACTATTGTTCTGATTTCATTTGTCTTCGCACCAATCTTATGCTCTGCTTTCTTGGATTGCTGCTCCAGCTTGAAGTGAGCTGTGAGCTGTACCTTGTCAGCCTGACTGGGATGTACTGTATAAATTATATAAGTCTATTAACATATATGCATCAGAATAGCTGTTAAAATTAGAAGTACTAGGTCAACTGAGGAGCAGTCAAGGAAAGGAGTTGGGTAAAGGAGCTTCATAGACAAGGATGAAACAAAATAATGCTGGTTTCATTTGGGTTTCTTAGTAATATTTCACTGTTGTCATTCTCTTTGCTGTTTTCTTCCTAGATGGACCAAAACACTTCAAATAGAAAATACTCAGGAAAATAAGTGCTTGTTTATTCTGCTACTGATAAAACACCCTTTTCTCAGCTAATCTTGTTAATTAATCAAACAGAAATACAGGTAAGCACAGATTTTCTGCAGTGCTCATCTACCGAGAAAAAAAAAAGAAGAGCAGAAATATGAATCTATTTGCATTAGAAACAAGAGTTTATTCCCCAAACACATTTTTCATTATAATCAATTATGTTGGAAGTTTTGACCAAACACAGCTTGTGGTAAAAAGAATCATATACTCAAAATTAAAACTCTTCAAGAAAAAACAAACCAGTGGAGATGTAGTGTCACAATGCAGCAAAGCATGTCACGTACAGGTGGAAGAGTTGCAGCAGCCTCCTGCCTCCCCCAAAGGAATTGGTTAGGGTATGGTGGCATTTGGGACCATGTCCACAGTTTTCAGTGCTCCCCTTGTCCTCAAACCACAAAAGTCATTACCAGAAACAGCCCCTTCAACATCTCTGCTTCAAATGCTTGAAGTGGGGGTGAAGCTTGTGCTGGAAAGACCTAGGTAACTGCTTTAGTTTTAAAATTTAAGTGGAGAGACAGAGAAGACAACAACATACTTGTGTCTTACAAGCACTAACACCCTCTGATCTTTTTTGTCCTTAAGCAGTTTCAAATGCTTTTTTCCTATTGTGACCAAAAAAAGAAAAAATCTCACATACCCTCTGGTCTTTGAGAAAGGGCTTTGCAGGAATCCAGTCTCCCCTTGACTCCTGAAATCACAGGGTTTCTTACAACAATTGCTAAAACCCAGAAATACTGGTACCTGATGCAGCAATATATTATCCAGTCCTGTGTGTGTAAAACCTCACACTAAGTAGAGAAGAGCTTGGAAGGACTTGAAGAGTTAATCCCCTCCCTTCCTGGGGCAGGCTCCGATCTCCAAGACTTCAGATTTTTCTTCCCAGATGATCCACACCATCTCTGCAAGTGATCAGCTCACCTCACCTTTAGCAGTTTTCCCTTGACCTATAACTGCCCATGGCAGGGGATAGGAACTAGATGGTTTCTAAAGTCCCTTCCAACCCCAACCATTTTGTCATTCCAGATTCAGTTCTGGGGACGTGAAATAGTTTCTGGAAGGGACACAAATGCATTTAATGAAACTAAACCCTTACCTGCATCAATTACCAACAAAAACTCACTGACAAATTTCAGTTTTAAAATACTGGGTGAACCCAGCTCACAGGACATACCTTAGACTTAATAATGATACTTGCAGGTCCCTTCCAACACAGAATATTCTGTGATTTTCTGATAACTCCTTTCCAGAAGAAAGTTGGCATTTCTATAACATTCTTTTAGTGCTTATTTCTCATGTAGGAAATAACACAGCAGGAGTGAGAGGGTGTTTATATATGACCTTCTTTTGCCAATAATGTTGAAGGTGACTTTGAACAGCAAGAATAATCAGTTCATAGGTGTTTTGGGTAAATTACTATTACTTCTGAAATTATATATATTTATTAACTGATTAAAATGCCTTCCCGAAAGCACAACGGCCAACACACACTACAAACAATTTAGTAAACATCTGCAGAAGAAAACATTGAACTTACTAACTTTCGTTCAGTTAGTTACCTGCCTGAGAGGAGAAAAGGAATAAGGAAAAGGACCTCCTGCATATAAAGAATTGGGGGACGATGCCAGAATGGTTCATGCCATCTTTTCTCCAACATATTTCAGGCAGTAGATGTGCCATGGACACATGGGGCTGGGGGGTGAAATAATCCTAAATAACTAATTGAAAGAACCCAAAGGATGGTGTCTGCCTCCTCCTTGCAGCCCAGCAGACACTTCTGACACTCCTGCCAGCTGAAGAACTGCAAAGAGGGATCAGGGAGAAGCAGCCGCGCTCTCCAACAGCTTCTCTTCCTCATTCCCTGTGAGAAATACCCTAAACACATTAGGAAGTTTTGAATAAACTTCAATAAAGTTGCTTTCTAGAGCAACTTTTTTTTGCTCTAGAAAACTAAACAGTCCCTTGCAAATGGGTTCTTTCTACAGTCACATTCCTCCAAGTGACTGGCACTTTTACATGTAACATGTTCACTGGAAATTGTGTTTTATCCAGTGAGTGCAAAACTCTTTTCTCTCTGCCCCTCTTGCTGTGCTGGATTAGCCATATGGGCAGCAAGGAAAACCTAAGTACTGATGTGCTTTATTCACAAAGTAAGAAAAGACTTGTTCTGCTGTGCTAATTGTCTGGGGAGGAGGGGATGTGGTTTTTTTAATGGCATTAAAGGCAGAGAAGAGGTTTGCAGAGTCTAGAGCTGCTACCAGCCCGAGGGTCCCCGCCCAGAGAGGGACCAGAGGTGATGCCAGCATGGAGCACGGGCTGCTGTTTTGTGCTTGGTGCTCTGAGCCAAACCAGCCAAACCAGCAGGTGCTTTGCATTGTGCAGGAGACACCATTTCCATGCTGTTTCTCTGCTCAGAAGCACACACACAAAAGGATCCACATGCTCTGTGCTGTCAGAGTGCAATAGGGGCTCTGTCAGGGGTTTAGTGGGCACAGCCACCTCTGAGGTGCTCTGCAGCCACGGGAGGGGCAGAGGAGATGGCTTTGAGCAGCCGAGGCATCAGCAACAACAAAGGCATTTCCTGCAGGATGGGCCTGGGACAGAGCAGGAAACACTTTTGGGCTGGGTCTGCCCAGGGCAGTTTTCTCCCATGGAGACCCCAAGGAAACCAGCCAGGACTGAATATCCCATTGCTTCCAGAGCTCAGGGTACAATTTGTCCCCAAGCTGCAACCTGCAATTTCAATTTGGGAAACTCTAAGGGAGGAAGTGTGGCTTGTACAACTTATCTCAACCTATTTCCCAACAATAACTATTGTTCACTCGGGCAGCTCAACATAATATAATTCATTTTGTGAAAAATAAATACAATTTGCAGCCTGTAACTGTAGTGAGACATACTGTGATTTTATTAGCAAGAGTAGATGGATTTTTTTCATTGTTTCTGAAAGAAATCGACATGATTCTATTTGCAGAATGCTTTAAAAACTCATCTTGGGACCCTTGAGATGGTATTGTATTGGCTGATTTCAGTTCTTAACAACTTTAGCTGAGTTATAAGATGCTGTGGCTTCCATATGCTGAAAAAGGAAAGCTAATATCCCTTTAATCCCTTTATTCTCTGTGAAAACTTCCCCCCCCTCCATGGTTTGACAACACCAAGAAATTTCAAGTGCCCATCTTGCACTTTGCTAAGTGCTAAGATTCTGGAGAAAGAGAGGGTAATTTTTTTTCATTTGTGACCTTTAAAATGAATCTCCATATTGTGTCTTTTGTTGAAATAATTCACCTGTGAATCTTCTGAGCAGGTTAAACTCATTTGTTAATTGGGGGAAGGTAGTTTTGGTGTCTGACAATCTTCTCAGATTTATTTCTCAATAAAGCTTTGCAAAAGTAAAAACCCAGAAAAGTGGGGGAGAAAGGGAAAAAAAGTCAACATATATTCCTGCAGCAGAGCTTGCACTGTGCCTTGAAAGTTTATCTTCATCTTTCATTTGCTACATAAATTTCCATCGTGAGTGCTGTAGACTATTTCAATCTCACCTACTTTTGCCCAGCTTGTAGCCCTTCTCCTCATTACTCACCATGTGTCTCCCTTATTACCGATTTTATCTGTACTTCTGCATCACAAGTACAGCTCTGCAGAGAAAGCAGTGTGCTTTGTAAACATCACAATCCAGATCAGTACCTTGAATCAATTTCTGTCTCTCCTACAAAAGCATCCACTGACATGTAAAAATCACCCAACAACAGAGAATTACCCCAGATTCCATCTTGACTTCTGCTACTCCTTGTGGAAGGTGTCCCTGCCCATGGCAGGGGGTGGAATGAGATGATCTCTCAGGTCCCTTCCATCCCAAACCATTCTGGTAGTTTATGATTCTCAGTTCCTTGTTGGGGAAGATGCACATGGCATCACCCTGGGGTTTTTAACTTCCAGGACTGATTTTGCCTGAGCCACTCACCCAAGTCTGGGCAGGGGTTGGTGATTTCTGGTCTGGCTCAGCCTGAAGCTCTTTCCACTCCATGATCTATTTCCTGATTTACACTGCACTGTCCACAATTCATGACTGAGGGGTGAGCAGATGAGAAGTGATACCATTACCTACTGCCTTGGGAAGCTGCTGCTTTCTGCCCTGAGTGATCCACAAATCCAGAGAACTGACTTCATTCCCAAGAGGCAAAAAATGTTTTTTTTAAGGTGTGAGAGCAGAGACAGACTTTATCTCATTCACAGGTATAACAGCATAAATAACAGCCAGGCTCTCAAGATTACTAAGAACAAAACAGATAATACCTCTAATTATGTAAATTAGAAACAAAACAAACTATCCCTTATTCTTATATGTTAACAATGGCACTTTCTCCCTCATGTAAAGCAATGAGATTATGAGTTTATCATTAACCTTCCTCCAGCAGCACAGAGCTGTGCAGGAATCCTGGCTGCCAGCAGGGTTTAAGCGGCACTCGGAATTCTTCCTTTCTACACGACTGCAGGATTCAGGACTGCCCTGATCCACCTCCTCCACATTATTTTCTCCATGTTCACACATTTCTACTGGCACAAAAATTACTCAGCATAAAAATTGCTTGCCATAAATGGACTCCTGTCAAACCCCTGCAGCAGGTGGAGAATCCTGGTCCATCAGCAGAACCAGCCTGAAGGATGGATTTGGGAGTTCCCTGTGCAGTCATGGCTGCCACACCTCCCCCCATCCTGAGTGCCCCCAACTGTCACAGTCCTCAGTATTCACTGGAAATAAGTTCTAAAAGAGATAGAAAGGACAGAACTTAAAAGGCAGGGAACATGACCTGAAGTTTCTTCTAATATGCCACTTATCATGGTCCCCATCTGTGACTGATTTTGAGGAAGAGCAACCTTTTAGAGAAGGTTGTTGAGCCTCTGGAATGTTAGACTGGGCAAAGCACACTCTGCTGTTGCTGTCAGAGGAAAGAATTTAGTGGGGAGAAGGCAAGAAAGAGGCTAGGAGAGCTGGAGGTGTTCAGCCTGGAGAAGAGAAGGCTCTGGAGAGACCTCAGAGCCCCTTCCAGTGCCTAAAGAGGCTCCAAGAGAGCTGGAGAGGGACTTTGGACAAGGGATGGAGGGATAGGACAAGGAGGACTGGCTTCTCACTGCTAGAGAGCAGGGTTAGATGGGATATTGGGAAGGAATTGTTCCCTGTGAGGGTTGTGAGGCCCTGGCACAGGTTGTCCAGAGAAGCTGTGGCTGCCTCATCCCTGGAAGTGTCCAAGGCCAGGCTGGACAGGACTTGGAGAAACCTGGGATAGTGGAAGGTGTCCCTGCCCATGGCAGGGGGTGGAACAAGATGAGCTTTAAGGTCCCTTCCAACCCAAACCAGTCTGTGATTTAGTGATTCTAAGAGCAGGCATCCAAGGATCAAGGAGCACGTTTGGACATTTTCTCCTCCCAGGTCCTGCTCTGTGTGCAAAGAGGGCCCCTTTGGCCTTTAACATGTGCTTTGGCGTGGAAACCTTGTCCTGTTTTTTTATCATTCCGTATCTGAAAAATGATGTGGGAAAATGAGCCCAGCAATAAAGATTTGGTATAACATGTTTTTATGTAAGGGAGATCTCAGCTCAGAATAGTTAGATGGGTAACCTCTATCCATTCACCACTGGTTTTAGAAGCTGCCTCTTTCCATTTTACAAGGCATGTCACCAGAAAGCAAATACTGAACATTCACTGCATTGCCACCCTGAATCAGACCTGCATTGTCTTCCTTTGGGAGATGAATGAGCAGCGAAGAGAACCTGGATTTCTGCTGGCAAACCTCAGTTCTGGGCTGCAAGCAGTGGATAATCCTGTTGCTTACATGAATGTTTAAAATACTCATTCTGTGCACCTAAGAGAGATTTACCTTGACAAGTTTGCACAGACATGAAAGTGATGTCAATGCTATCCAAACAGTGTCTGCTTTTAAAGGAGATGACTGAGAGACTGTTACCTCCTGTTTGTGAGGTGAAGCAGTGAGTGAACTGCTCCAGCACACAAACAACCCTCAGCTGAGAGCTTCATACATTAGTTTTGTATTTTCTACGAAGGTCATAATAAATTGCCCTCTTGAAAGCTCTCACTTTGCACATAGCAAGAGACTGTTTTCCATTTAGAATAAAAAAAAATAAAAAAAGTCCTTGAACTGTGACTTGTTTGCAGCACAATATGAATTCCTAGTGAATGTGGGGAGGGTGAAAAAAAAGCTTTGGTAAGAATCAAAAAAGACAAGCTGTCTCTCAGTGAGAATTACTGTTGGTTGTGTTTGAGATGTAGGAGGGATCTTGGGCCTCTAAAAGGGGTGGATTTTGTCCACAGCCCAGCAGCAGTGCTCAAAAATGTCATACCCTGGTGTGCCAGGCACTGAAGCTCTTCAGCAGCTCAGCAAGGGAGGGGACAAACAAGATGGAAAATTCATGTACATGGAGGTCTGTGGGGAGCAAAAGGACACCTCAGTCCTGTGCTCTTCTCGGAATGAACATGGGAAGCAGGAATGACTGACCGGTGTCACCTCTGGCTGCTGCGACATGTTGTGACACTGGAACTGAGTGGTCTGAGTACGAGTTTTACTGCATAAGTGAATCCATCAGTGTGGTATAATCTGGTTCAAGGCTTTTTCACACAAATGGCTAATTTTTGAAAAGCCACGTGAACCACGTAGTGAAGGTAAGTTCATCACAGAATCCCAGACTGGTTTGGGTTGGAAGAGACCTTAAAGCCCTTCCCTGCCATAGGCAGGGACACCTTCTATTATCCCAAGTTGCTCCAAGCCCCGTCCAACATGGCCTTGGACACTTCCAGGGATCCAGTCCAACGGGAACTTTAAAATGGGTGCCTACAGAATGAATATAACTTAACAAAACCAATGTATATTCAAAACAATTTCTTCTGAGAGGTGAGAACGTGTCTTTCAGAGTATGGACAGGTGTGGATGTGCACAGATGAACCACACACAAATTTTTGTTATCTCACAACACAACTGTGTCTCAAGTAAGGATTTCTAACGTCATCCCATTAACAAGAGGAAAAGGAGAGCTTTTCTCCCTCTGGCTGAAAGTGCCCAACCTCATCTATTAAGCAGAGGCTCACAGACATACAAAACCATCCTGTTTTCATGGCTTTTGGATGGCACTACCTGAAAATATTGTATGGTCCATAAATGCAATCCTACCCTCGGTTCATTTATAATCCCATTTATTTTTGGAGAATCACTTCCAATCACAAAACTGTAAATTCCAAAACAGTATGGAGGTCTGACTATCCAAGGCAGTTTCTTCATAAGTGTGAGGTAGATTGGAGTTGAAGTGAGTCACAGGGCTTGTCCTGGGACAGTCAAAAGGCATGTGCCACACGTACAGCCCTTGGATTCTGAAAAAACAGAGTCAAGCAAAACCTGCACTTTTCCAAGCAGTTAAGTATTTCCATAACTTTCTTCACAACAGCTTGTAAACCTGAAGGCAACCACTCACCACACTGTTTAGCTCATAACCTGTGTGTGATAAGACCACTTTGGCTCTGGTGCAGGACCAGTTCTTGCAAATAATTCATCTCCTCTCTGGAAACATTATAAACTACTCTGATACTCCTGCCTCGTATTGCCAGCAAAGAAAAAATGTTATATCACCTCAGGTCCCATAACAAGCATCATTTTCTCACCTGCACACCCAGATCAAATGCAGTGACTAGATTCTTATATGTGAAGTCCTCGGCAAGGCAGCCAAGGAATGTGAAAAGATAATGGAACAGGAAAGGAAAGGGAAAAGTTTTAAATGCTTAATGGTGACCACAGAGATCTGTCAAGCTCAAGTAAACTGATACACAGGCACTTGGTACCAACTCACTTCAAAACTCCATGAATCTAAAACTGAGAGACCAAATGAGGTTGAGACCTGAAATTAGGAAGTCAGATATTCCTTTATTCCAATCCAGTGGTGATAAGCAAAGCATTAAAGGATTACTGTGTAAAGGTGGGAGAAGAGTCAAAATTCTTCTCCCTATCATTCTCTCACCTATGTTTCAAAAATACAGAAAGCAGAAATGATTAAATATGTAAGTTAAAAGCAAAATTATACAGAGGATGTCAGCTGAGATTTGATGAAACACAAGGGAAATAACATACCAATTTCTGACCTTAAATAGACTCTTGCTGAAATCCCTGGGAATATTTTTAAGGGACCCTGAAGATGAAACTGTTGGAATTGAGGGTGTGGTACAAATCAGGGTGAACTCACTCACCCTGTGAAGGGGAACACACCTGCAGGGAGGGATCTGTGCAGCTCAACAGCTCATTTACAGTGGACTGGTGCAAGCAATCCTGCACCTGACTGTGAATGAGGGGACAGGTCTGTACAGAAACTGGGGGAGACAAGAGAGGTTGCAGGACATACTGGCTTAAAGAACAGCACCACAAGGCATGTAATGGAACACCTTCTCACTCACTTTTTGGGAACATAAAATCCAGAGTTCCTCTGAAGCTTCCACTGGAGCAGTTGGATTCCTGAGGGAGAATGAATTAGTTGCAAGGAACTGCCATATGGAGAAAAGCCTACATTTATTTAAATTTTTATTTAAATAAAGTTTAAATTGATAAAATTTTTTTATTTATTTTTTTTGTTGAAGACCCTCCATCTTTATCAGGAGGAATAAAAGGGCAGTGATAAATGAGATGGTTGCAGCACATACCAGATGAGAAACAACCAGTGGATATGAAGAACAGAATACAAAACTTGTTAGAACAGTTAAAAGGGGGAAAAAAGCTACATCCTGAAGGAATCAGGTGAAGATTTTTGTCCTACTGCTGGGGAAAAGGTGGGAAGGAATGCTGTAGCTTCTCAGCCTGGTGGCTTGTGGGACAGAACAAACATATCATCAGCCACAGATCACTTCTAAGACTTAACTGCTACTCAAATAAATGTGTCAAAAGGCTACACAGATTTAGTTTGTAATTTAATTAAAGGATTAGCAAAGTTTTCTTTTCCAGTGTAGGAGCTATTAAGAATAGGAACTTGCATAGAAGATCAGCTCTTTTAACACTTAATTGCATTAATAGAGTCTGCGTTAGGTGAAGTACTGCAAATAGAGTGCAGTATTTCACTTTATGCAGAAATACTTCACTGTGCAATGACATGAACTCAAGGTATGCATAAAACACAACCAAGGGGAGCATAAACATGACAGATACCAGCTGTGGGGAAGGAGGGTGGTCCCACTGGACCCTGTGCTGCCTAAGAGCTGGGAATATTCTTGGAAAAGTCAGCTTGGCATACCTTGGTGTTGTGTTCTTAGCATTATTAAAACTTAATTGCTTTGAGATCAGTTTTGAAAGAAAAAATCCAAATTATCACTCCCCCATGAAGCGCTTTTTGGGTAGACTGGATTAAACCCAGACAAAAATGCTGTTTTGAGGCCTTATTCTTGATTATCCCCCACTCCCCTCTTTGATTCTCCTCCCAAAGCCCTTTTTTTTAGCACTGAGTGAGTGTACTAGGCACTCGGAGTCTGACCAGCTGCTGGAGCTGTCCCATGCCAGGACACACCTTAAGAAGGATCCTCAGCCTTCCCACTGCAAAACAAACACCTGCCCTATGCATCCCACCTGTGGCTTCATCCCCTGTGGTGGATCAGCCTGGAAAACCAGACCTTTCCCTCTCCCCTCCTCTCCAGCACTGGAAATCCAAGTTGACTAAACATCCCAGCCCTCTGAGGGGCACGACTGTGGTTTGTTCCCTCCTCCTCTGAATAAGAACTATAAATATGTGCTCATACAATGCATGAAATGTTCTGGAATGCCCGAAGACGAGAGTCAATTTCTAATGTGTTGAGCAGAAGGAATATGCAAAGAAGAATATTTCAGTATGTAGGCAGAGGGAACAGCTCAGTACTTGACTGAAACTTTTATTTAGTGTTACATAAGACTGAGATAATTATATCTAGTAATCTTCCCAGTATTCAGGACACTCCGAGTTTTAAGTCACCCTAGATATTTGGATTATTATGATAAAAAAAAAACAACAACATTGATTTCTACTTCTTTATTGCAGATTGTGCATTTGATATTTGCTGCATATTGTGTTTTCCAATCCCTTCTTTCCCAAGAATCACCCATTTTCTTATAGCATAATAAAGTCATAAAAAGTGACTGCTTAAAAAATAAAAGAAAAAGGGTTAAAAATTCCATTAACATCAGAAGCATTTTTCATTATTATTACTAGTGGCAGCTACCAGAATTTTAAATAAAAATGACCTTACTTTATAACACCTGAAAAAACACTTTCACTTACATGGAAACTTTTGGAAGGAGAGCAGTAAAAAAAAAATAAATTACAGATTCCTTGCAAGTTCAAAAGAACATAAATATTTGAAAACTATAAATGCCTTATGTTTCTCCCCACAGTTCACATATGGCTTAAACCAGTCCAGTCTCAGAGAATACACAGCATAGCCTGCAAGGCCTTGCATCTTACAAGTCAAGACTATTGTTTCAGAAATTGCTTAAGATTTTTAAGAAATTAAGAAAATATCCTTTGCTTTCTACCTATCTCTGAGTCTAGGCAAGGGGTGTGTATATATATATATATATATATATATATATATATATATGTATAATGTAATTAAGGAAGTCCCACTTCTCTCAGTGCAACACAATCCACCAAACCTTTATTTCCGTAGGAAACATATCAGAACTAGCAAGGTATTTCTACTAAAAGAATAGAATCAAATTCTCAGTAATTTTACATGTAGTAGAAATATTTGGATAATTTACTTTCAGACAGATTTCAAAAATAAACATTAACTTCATTGTAGTAAACACACTTTATCGCAATACCTGACCGAGCTGACATTGCAATGATCTTTAAATTGATTTATACACTTTGTAAACATATGTGGTAGGCATATTCATGTAATTTCTATAAATACTGCTGGAAAACTTTGCAACACAAAGAGAAATCCTCTGGAGAATTACTTCAGTGACAGATGTTGTCTGCCAGCAATAGAGGTAATTGTACTGGTAATGTATTTTACTCTGCGTATTCCATAATGACTTTTTTATATAACCAAACACACAAAGGCAGTGACAGTGCACCCAGCCCTCCCTCTCCTCCCTCATCAAAATGCTCTGCCAGTTTTTGCTGCTCACCTGTGGCACTGTGATCTCTGAAGATGACACCTTCAAGACAAGATGGACAAAGGCATTAACATTTTTCTGTTAAGAACAGAGAAAAGAGAACAATGAAAAAGCTTACGAAAGTGATAAACACCACCTTTAAAAAAAGGGGTAAAACCCATGAAGTGCAGAAGTTTTTCAAGCAGACTGTACCTTGATGTATAGCAAAAAGCTGTATTTTTCATATGAATATTAAATTTTAACCACGTCAATACCGTGCTGGCACAGCAGTAGGAGCTAATGCCTTATGCAGGTTTCCAAAAATATTGATATTTAGAAAACAAGATTTAAACACTCGTTTCTTGAAGCAAACCCAAGACTAGCATGAATTCCTGCTATGACAAAGACCCATCTAAGCACAGGCCACTTTTCTTTAACCTTACACCTTAAACTTACAGAATAAAACCTGTTGACTCAGCACACAGACAAAACTTTATTACTCTGATTTAAAAATAGGGCAGGGCACATCTCCAGGATGATTCCACTACCAAAACTGTACTTTAAATTCTTTTTAGGATGAAGCCTAATCATAGAATCTTAGAATCATAGAATCAGTCGGGTTGGAAAAGACCTCCAAGATCAAGTCCAACCCTTGAGCCAACACTGCCATGGTTACTAGACCATGGCACTGAGTGCCACATGCAGTCTCATCTTAAAAACCTCCAGGGACAGTGAATCCACCACCTCCCTGGGCAGCCCATTCCAATGGCCAATCACTGTCTCTGTAAAGAATTTCTTTCTAATGTCCAACCTAAACTTCCCCTGGCACAGCTTAAGACTGTGCCCTCTTCTCCTACTGCTGGTTGCCTGGAAGAAGAGACCAACCCCCACCTGGCTACAACCTCCTTTCAGGGAGTTGTAGAGAGTGATGAGGTCTCCCCTGGGACTCCTCCAGGCTAAACAGCCCCAACTCCCTCAGCCTCTCCTCATAGGACTTGTGCTTGAGTCCCTTCACCAGCCTCGTTGCTCTTCTCTGGACCTGCTCCAGCACCTCAGTATCCTTCCTGAACTGAGGGGCCCAGAACTGGACACAGCACTCCAGGGGTGGCCTCACCAGCGCTGAGTACAGGGGAAGAATCACTTTCCTGGTCCTGCTGGCCACACTGTTCCTGATCCAGGCCAGGATGTCATTGGCCTTCTTGGCCACCTGGGCACACTGCTGGCTCATGTTCAGCTTCCTGTCAATCCAAACTCCCAGGTCCTTTTCTGTCTGGCTGCTCTCCAGCCACTCTGTCCCCAGCCTGTAGCACTGCAGGGGGTTGTTGTGGCCAAAGTGCAGGACCCAGCATTTGGTCTTGTTGAACCTCATCTCGTTGGAATCAGACCATCTCTCCAGCCTGTCCAGGTCCTTCTGAAGAGCCCTCCTGCCTTCCAAGTGATCAACACTCCCCCCCAACTTAGTGTCATTTNCAGCGCTGAGTACAGGGGAAGAATCACTTCCCTGGTCCTGCTGGCCACACTGTTCCTGATCCAGGCCAGGATGCCATTGGCCCTCTTGGCCACCTGGGCACACTGCTGGCTCATGTTCAGGTTCCTGTCAATCCAAACTCCCAGGTCCCTCTCTGCCTGGCTGTTCTCCAGCCACTCTGTGCCCAGCCTGTAGTGCTGCAGGGGGTTGTTGTGGCCAAAGTGCAGGACCCAGCATTTGGTCTTGTTGAACCTCATCTCGTTGGAATCAGACCATCTCTCCAGCCTGTCCAGGTCCTTCTGAAGAGCCCTCCTGCCTTCCAAGTGATCAACACTCCCCCCCAACTTAGTGTCATTTGCAAATTTGCTGATGGTGGACTCAATCCCCTCATCTAAATCATCAGTAAAGATATTAAACAGAACTGGGCCCTACACTGATCCCTGGGGGATACCACTAGTGACTGGCTGCCAACTTGTGCAGGAATGTGCTGGAACTGCAAATAAAAGAATAATAATAATTTAAAAATAAAAAAAGAACAGCTTCTCACTCTCTCTGAGGACAGTGAATAAAACAGCAGCTTTAGTAATTAGCTTGTATGTCTACAAGAAACCTTACTGGGATAGCAAGATAACCTCCACTGCTGGACTCAGCAGGGCTAGAAACAAGCAGTTGTTTCCAGTGTGATCACAGACATTACAACGCTGCTGTGATTGCTTTGTTCTCAATAGTATGAGCAAACAGCAATACCACGTCTACCCTTAATTGTATTTCTTCACTGTTTTCACTGCATCCAGGTCTTTTTTTTTCCTGTCAGAGCATAGTCTGACTGCTCCCTTGAGGGAAACGACTAAAAGCACATTTAGCACATACAGGAATTTAGCAATGGCTCATTTATTCTCTTTGATAACTCTGGTCAGAGGCCTTTAGATCCAAAGCCCTGCATCTGTGCACATTAATAACAGAGTATTGCATTCATTAGGTTCCACAATGTCTGGTTTAGATAAACACACGTGTGTTAACACAGCCTGAAAGGCTAATTTTCCTCTTCAGCTCTTGCAGTTTAAGTCAAGGCATTGCAGGGTCTGGAAGGAGGAGCTCACATTGATCGCCGCTATTTGAGTGGCAGACAAAGTATTTGTTTAAATGATGTTTTGCCAT
Organism: Lepidothrix coronata; assembly: GCF_001604755.1. NCBI lineage: Eukaryota > Metazoa > Chordata > Aves > Passeriformes > Pipridae > Lepidothrix > Lepidothrix coronata. The sequence continues at coordinate 6,529,531 of NW_016690194.1, read as the reverse complement.
CTGATGAACCCGGACTGAAGTGTTTGTTTAACATTAGCAGTTAAAAAATTGCAGGTAAAAAAATTGCAGGTAAAAAAGTTTTCTGCAGTCCTTCAGCAGCTGCTCCAGTGTGGGTCCCTTTACAGGTTCAGTCCCTCAGGAATATGTCCGCCAACATCATGGTCCATTTTCACAGCAACATATTTAACCTGGTTATTTACAAGGGAAAAACAATTTGGATATCATGTTCCCATGTGAAATTTGGCATTGATAACCGGAAATAAAAATACACTTCTGCATTTTTCAGCTTTGCCCTGTTCCTGACAGAGCACTGGGGCTGCACCAGCTGCACAGTCTGAATTGCTCCTTTCACTCACCCTACAATACTCCAAGATTATTTTCGGCATTAAGTCTTTATCCAGACCATGCCAGAGAGGGACAAGATCAGGAGCAAAGGGTGCTCTAAAAAACCAGTGAATTTTAAATGCATTAACACTATAACAAGAAAAAAGGTCTCTCTAATAGTACCCATTCTTACCAGTTGCACAGCAGTACAGCACAGCTGAGACTCAGCTACATTCTCCTAACACAGAGAAATATTTCTTTAGAAATTGAAGTTCAATAAAGATGAAACACATTATTTTATTTATAAAATATTTACCTAATAATTTATCAGTAATTTTTTTCATATTTTCTAAACATATTAGATCCAATGCCAGTAGACATTTTGGAATTAAGAAGAAGGGTGAAAAGGGAAGGGATGTGGAGAGAGAAAAATTACACACAATGCAGCATCTTTTATCTCTCAGAAGGCAAAAAAGTCAACTTAGTGCACCAGAACTACACCCTGATAGAATCTATTACTCTCCAGACCTATATTTTGCACCTCCAATATCTTCCATCTTTAACCATGATCTGAGGATTAAAAACTGTCCTTTCTTTCATCTTCAGGTTCACACATACTTTTCCACTTCTGCAGTTCCTGAGAATCATTTATCTTCCACGCTTCAGCAAAACACTTCATTTTCTTTCTGAAAGAGAAAAAAAATAATCAAAATACAGGCACGTTTTTAAATTAAGCACATCAAACCTTGAAAGCCCTACAGTCATCTGCAAAATTTTATACATAGTTAAAAATAGCACAGCTCAAAATGTTATGTGATCTTCAAATGACCAGTTAATATTTTCTAAGATACATGTTCCTGCTCTAGGTCAGCCAACAAATTAATTTTATAACTAACTTACAGTACCAGAAATATTGACAAAATGATACAAAACACTGAGAAAGAGTAAATTGTTAAAGGAAATAAACAGCATTGTAGTTGGCACTGTTTAATTTTCATCACTCAGTCCCTATAAATTTGCACTCGTAGAATCATAAAGAGAAAAGGCATGCTCAATATAAATGAGTGCACACATCCGTCTGATTTTCTTCTTAGTGTTTTTTGATTTATAAGAGCTGTGACAAATAACAAGACATTTAAAATTGGATAACACACATTTCTGATGACAAAGATGTCAAAACTGGATGAAATTACCCAGTGGATTTTCTGAAATAATATGAAAGTGATTTAAAAAAATAAGACAAGGCATCTGGCCCATGAGTATTGTGAGAGCACAAATGCATTGCAATGAACAGGTGTGAGGTTGATTTGCAAGACCATGGTTATTTTATGCACCATACCCACTTTTAACGTTGTTAACATCTCTTTTGGGAAGAAGGCACAGGGACTCCCCTGGCCCTAGTGATGAGACAGGACAAAGGGCTCATCACAGTTTTAGAGTAAGTATTTGTCCTTTTCCACTCTGAGAATATAAGCAAATTACCTACCAAAACTAAAATACAGATGGCAGCTTTCAGATCCAAAGGCTGAAAAATGGGACACAATCAAGTCCCTTAATTACTACTGCTCAGTCAGCCCTCAAATCTCCTCTCTGACCACTCTAAATCAGGCTTCCAGCTACATCATCCCATACTATTTTTATTGCTCATGGGTTTTGTATGCAATTAACACCTTTTTTAGCAATGAAGACATGCTAGAACTTTCTTGCACCCTGTCCAAGTAATATGCTGGCAAAATTTTTACAGAAAAAGATAAATGAAATTATTTCACATTTTAGCTTTATTACCCAGTAACTCTGGCCTTCCAGCTTTCACTTTTCTTAAGAATTTTTTCTTGATTTTAGAACCCTATGTAGCCTATAACAACAGAGTTAAGATATTGCTAGTAATTTGTTGTTTTACTTTTGTCAATTATGGACTATTATTTCCAATTAACATAAGCTAACACATTATTTTTCCCATAAACTGCCATGTACCTTCGAATAGAATGTTTTTATTTTGCTTTATTAGAAGGGGATAAGAACCACTGTTAAGCACCAAGAACTGTTGAGTTTCAAAATAACTGTTTGCACCTATAAATAACTAGTAGTCACAATGTTCTCATACGAAATTATTCTGTCAGGATTAGCTACAGTCACAGACAACCAAGATCTTGATTTATTATGTTCCTAGAGAGGCTATCTGAATTTTGGTCATAGAGCTGCCACTGAAAATAATAGTAACAAAAAAACTCCCAGTGGAAATGAATATGAATATAGCAAATATTTATATCTAAACTGTGTACACAATGTTACAAGATTTAGAAGGATTATGCTATTTGATATATATGCAAATTTTCATAACTAGTCCAATATATAAGGTACATATACCCTAAATGAAAACTGGATATCAGAAAAATGTTAAAATCCCCAAACTTTTAGTAAAAATTTGGACTGCTTGGGGAGCAAGCAAAATATATTATACATATTTTCAAGTTAAGTCAGAAGAAGAATATCCACGTTCCCTTCTATACTATAATATGCAAACACAGTTTCAGGTTCCAAAGTAAGAAAGATACTTCCTAAATTAAATTAATTAATATTTTCAGGATCACTTGTGAGAACAGAAGTAGGCATTAGAGAAGGAAATAATTTTTAAAAAGTAACAATGCTCTGACCTTTTCATATTCACTATTTTCTCCAACTCCTTTGATTTGTGAGCTGCCTTTTTCAAGATTTCTTCAGGAATATCTGCCAGTTTGGCAACATTTAGCCCATAACTCCTTGCTGAGATTCCTTTAATTATTTGATAAAGAAAAGTGATAAATTCAGGATTCTCTTCAACTTCAGATCCTAAAAAAATAAAATCAAAGTCAAAACCTCCTCTATGAGGCAAATACAGAAGTTCCCTGTCCTGATTAGCTCACAATATAAGCACATAATACAATACTAAGCATTATTTAGGGGAAAGGTTAAGGGCAAACAGCATGGTAATTAAAAAAAAAAACATAAAAAGTTCCAAGAATGATTCAGGGAACAAGCCTTTATGATGCCTCCTATAATTCAAGAACTGGTACCATCAAGTGAAGGTATATGTTTCAAAACAGTTTCAAAACAATAATGTGTTTTGATGTCCACAGAACACCAAATTTTGGATCTTCCTGACACAGCAGGATGAAGACAATAAGGATACACAAGAATAAACTGGGCAGTCTTGTTGAAATGAAATCCAAAACATGAAATACAAAACAGCAGGAAACACAACTTGCCCTTGAAGGCCCATAAATACCAAATGTTTGCACACAGAGAGATCTTTCAGAAGGAGCTGCCATATGTTTGATCCCTAATCCCTGCTCCCTAATCCTTTGTGTTCTGCTGCTGTGGAAAGTTGGATGCTGGGCTGGGTGGATCTTTCACCTTGCTCAGTCATCCTGTGTAAAACATGAGAGAAATGGATTTCAGTTCCCCCCAAAACTGTGTGTGTATGACACATGTGCCACATAAGGCTGACACTCTGAGTTTGGATGCATTGCGTTCACACTGAGGTGTCAATTATCACAACAATTTTGATTTATGCCCATACCTACAGTGCCTGAGACTCACTCAGGTTTATACTGTACCTTTTTGTTCACCGGTTTCCTCCTCATTCACCAGGAAAGCCATGTGGTAATTACCAACTTTGTCTGGATACAGCTTCTCCAGCTCACAAACCGAGGGATAGTGAGTGACAAACAGGGTCAGGGACTCCACCTACAACAACAAATAGACACATAACAAGGTTTGGCTCTAATTTTTTTTTAAACACAGCATCACAGAACTGGTATCCCTTATCCACAGTACTTTGCTATGAACTAAGACATGCCACATTTCTACAAGGAAATGCCAAAGTCAGCCTGCAAGGCTGAAAAAGTGTTCACAGCCACGTGCCAGATGAACACTTACATCTCTAATAAAGTGTTCAAGTGTAGCATAAGCAATGGCAATTCCATCGTGTGTGCTTGTCCCTCTGCCCAACTCATCCAGGATCACCAGGGATCTTGGCGTGGCTTTTCTTATTATCTCGGCAGTATCTGTCAGTTCTTCCATGAAGGTACTTCGGCCTTTGTAGATATTGTCTGCTGCACCCATTCTGCATTAGGATACAGAACACACCAACTTGTGAAAAATGTCAGGTCATGCTGGGAAAAAAAATCATGATGATGAAACCATTTTGATATAAATTTCCTGTTGCTGCTCCAAGCAGAGCAGAAGGACTCAGCCAGAACATTCACCTTCCAGATCAACTGCTCGGCACACAATTTTCCCACCTTCACAAACAGTCCGAAAAGGACCTTGGGAATTCAGGCCAAGCAGCTCATAAGAAGAACTCCAGCAAAAGTAGCTATAAAGATGAATTTTACTTCTTTGGTTTAGTTTGACCATCTAATTTGTATGGTTTCTAACGCTAATAATACCCAAAAATATCAGATACTAGCATTTCCACATGGAGTGGGCACATGGAGTGTGACCAGGTATTTTTGCATACAAACACACAGAGCAGTTACTTCCTTCAGGAAATTACAACACCCCTCCCCCCGACAATTATTTCCCCTAATTACACAGGTATACAATACCAGCATGCTTAAACATGATTTTAAGAGATTTTAAGATTTTTCCTCCTCATTCTTTTAAAACACAGCTGTCCTTGGGCTGTGAAGCCTCCAGCAGGTGACCTCCCCAAACGCAAATTCCTCCACATTTCCTATAACTCTTTTATCCCCATTTCAGACTCATGTAACCCTCAAGCCTCAAATTCTACCTTAAATTGTGAATTTGCAGTTTTCATCTCAGAAACCTGATGAAATTGTTAGTCCACTCCTTCTCTTTTTCTGCAGCTTTCCTTACCTGTTTAATTAATACACTTCCACCTGGAAGAATGAACATTTTCTTTTTCCACTTAATACTTTTCAATTGTGTTAATCTCTTTACAGCATCCCTTCTGAGACAGGTTATCACCAGCTCCCAGTAAGGGATGTAAAACTGGGTTTATTCAGTCTTATCAGCCAATATATAATTACATACAAACCATACTGATTTAAGGAAAATTTGGTTTAGTACATTGTGTTTTCTGAATTAAATATATAATTCAGGATATTGAGGCATTGCGAAATTAACATTTTATTAAGCCACTTACTGTTGTAATCCTTTTAAATGCTGCGTTAAGAACAATGAGCATATTAAAGAATTTAATATTATATTAAAGAATTTAAGGTCCTGCTGTAAACTCAAACAATCCCCCTTCCTGCACAGATCTACAGAGGACAGTATAATTGGTCTATCTTAACACTATTAACTACAAATACGTTTACCAGAATGACAAATACTTTTTATGTTTGAACAATCTCTCTCCATAATGGGTAACTTTAACCTTAGTTTCCAATCCTAGAATTATCAGTATTATTATTTTCTCATTATTTATGTCTTTTCATCACAGAGGCAGCATCTAACAAGCTGTCTGTGTGTTCTGTGGTGATTACACTGAGAGCTCTCAGATCTACTTTTCTTTTGGATTGCAACATTTCCAGAGAGTCAAATCATTTTAGTTGTTTTGTATCTAATTTGCATTCACAAAAATAATTTTCAGAACTTCCACACTAAATGTTCAAGATACAAACAGAAATGAGCATTATCTTTCCCCTGTTGCTAGAAACAGCTGCAAAAGAAGCCTTTCTTTTCAGCATCTTAAAACATTCAAATCTGACTAGGGCTTATCTACAGATTAAAGTGTCATTTTTAAATGACATAAAACCTCCTAAATGTCGTCCTTTGAAAATGGATAAAATTGTTCTTTCTGCCTCTGTCCTTAACATTAAAAGAATTATACTTGTTCTTTATACACAAATGCTAAGCCATATTACCCCAAAAACAAGAATAAATGTTTTAACGTGATGATTGCATCTATAAAACCAAGGCATTGCTCCCTAACTTTATATTTCCTGATACAATAAAGTATTTGACTCTAAACACCTATTGCTCAAACAATTTTTTTTTCACGTTTAAAACAGCCATAATAAATCCCAGCAAACTTCTACAAGATTTAGTCACTTTAAATTTCCATTTTAATGTATCTTGCCTCCTAAATGTTTTTATACATTAAAACATTAAACTTTTCCCCATAATATTCTGCCCATGAGTGCCTCTCTAGTGCTGGGAAGAGATCCATCCCTCCTCAGCAGACGCAGTTTGGCTAGAAGCCACTTGTTATAACTTTGACAGCCAACCAAATTTTATAAAATTAAAAGCTCTTCAAAGATGTTCAACACATTTATTATGTAAACTGTAAAAAAAGGGGAGGCATTATCTCTTTTCAGTGACAGGTTCAAGTAGCAAAGATTCCTGTCAAAGGCCTCAGAAAAAACAACAGGGAGGCCATGTTTTCATAAATTAATTTCTGGAGCATAAATTCAATGATATTACTGTGCTACCTTTCTAAAGAAGTTATCCAACATGCTCTTAAATAGTTTGGTTATCAAATTAAGAGCACAGCGTGGACCTCAGGTATTTTATTACACTTTTATTTTAGTGAGAATCTCTCACACTGCTTGTGAAAATGACAGGCAGCCCAGGAGCTCCCACTGATAAAAAACCCAGCCACACATCACCAAATGAATCCTGGAAAACAAGACTGCAAAACCATTATTTTCACACAGTTGTCAACATCCTGATGCTATTTATTGATTCCTAGTTTATAAAACACTTAATGCTGGGAAAAAAAAAGCAGCTTAAATTACATTTTCACCTTCAGTAACATCCACTTGAGTTTAGAAGTTCATCTAAAATACTTACTGGAGAAATAAAACCAAGTGTGTGTTACAGAAGAATAAACCCAATTCAAGAACAATTAACATTAAAAGGAAATTACTCTTTTCTTTGAGAATAAGGTGTAGAACACTCTCAGCATTAACAAGAATCACTTTCTGTGATTCAAAGATAACACTGAAAACAACACAAGTAAAATAAATTCATAATGTAACTTCACAATTCCAGTGAAAAAAACCTTTGAAATGTCAATTCAAGGACATTGCATTTGAACAGGAGTAATTCAAATTAAAATAACTAGTTTACAAAAAGAAAGGATTAGATTTGCTCCTGCCTTGCAGTTCATCCCTTTTCTCACATGGGACTGTTCTCTACAACCGGTTTTTGAACAACAATATATAGTTAATTTTATTTTTTTTTAAATCTCACAACAATTGTTTTGCATCCTTTGGCAGTTTTTTTGCAGAAAATACTCTTCCCAGCTGCAGATTTGTGTGGTCTCTGCTGAAAACAAATGGTTGCAAAAGTGTGAGTATTAAGATGTGACTGAAGATATTGTTTATGACAACAGAAAAATTTGATATTGATCCTGACACAAGTGGAAGGACAGTAGAAAAATTTCATTTCAACACTTAAACTTCTCCTATTGAATTGGGTTAAACAAACAACACCTACTGAGACTTCACAGATTAAAAAAAATCAAAATTTTCAGATTGGTCTGCCAAGAAGATGAGAACAGGCATCTCAAATGGAGGAAGAGCAGGATGGCTGCTCCAGTCCCAAAGTGTAACCAGAACAATTGTTCAGTTTTGCTCACAAAAGTGGCTTGAAACCTTGTGTATTTCAGAAACACTCAGACTTCTAACAAGAATGTCACATGGTGAGTATGAAAGTAGCCCAACTTGGATTTTGTAACTTCTATCTGCTTTCCACAAACAATGAACAGGTATTAAGTAATTCCTTTGAAGATCCCATGTGCAAATTTGTAACAGTTCACTGGCAAGAAACTAATGCTTCACACTCCCCCAGAAAATACTGGCTTGTCATTCACTTCATACCCATCAAGATCTCACTGATTCAAACCAAAAACTGACACTAAGAAAAACAATGTACAGAAACTGTAATTACAGAATAAAAAAGAAAAAAAGGCAAGACAAAAAGCACTGTTATCAGGACAGTTATTAGTTTTTCATTATTCACGGTGACCTGTAAATATATACAAACGTACATGGATGAGGACAGGAAATCAGAAGATGCTCATGATATTAACCTGTTTACTGTCAACATGCACACACCTGCTCAACCATTTCTACAACTGCTTCTTTGCAAATTTTAAATGAAGAAATACTAATGGCATGTTACCCAGTTTAGAAGAACAGTTGTTGAGAAGCCTCACAGAATGCATTTAATATAAAACGCATTTTTATTTTGTACATTGTTGTAGATATGTGACCTGCTTGTTCACTGAGAAATAACAAAACTATTAAAACCTAAGACTCCTATGGATACAAACTTTGATTTACCCTGGAAAGAAAAGCAAGTCCAAAGTGATCTCAAACCTCAAGTTTCATAGCAGTTTTTAATTTTTTTTTCCCTTTTCCCCTATCATTGGATAATTGAAGTAGCCAGAACAAGTAGTCACTTAAATGCTTGTTTCCTTCTAGACCTGTCCCACAGGGGAATCCTGCACACACAAGCACCCCAGTATATTAAAAGAAACAGATCTAACAGGATTAACTTTCAAGATGTGAAGTGCATTGATTTTTTTTTGCTGAAAGCCAGAAAAAAGAAAAACATCCATGGATTCAACATTTTTAAAAGCTTCACCTTGACTGACAGGACAATACTGAGCTGGGAGGACAAGAACACCAGTGGAGTCAATACAGTCGCTAACAAGGAGTTACCAGAATTCCCTCATTCCTAGTGCTTTGTAAGGCAACAAAAATTCGGTTGTTTTACAAAAGTTTATGTTACCTTACGTAGTGAAGAACACCCAAGAAAGTTGTTTTCTGAAATTCAGCAATGAGACCCTCAATAATATGAAAAGTCCTTAAAAATACCTGTTACCTAACCTGGGGAAAATAATCACTCACTCCTGAAATTATCTATATGTTACTGATGGCCCAGAAAAAGACCAAATCTGTGAGTACAAACATTTTGTTAAAGGATAAATTATAAGCTCAGACACTCAAATTAAGGTGTTGATTTGAGAGTCACCAATGTTAGCCTGAAAAAGATGAAAAAATTAAGACAAAGAAAAACCCAACCCTGAAATGTATGCAGGTTTTCACTGTACTACTGTCAGATACCAGTGAGGTAACTCAAGGTAATTAAGTTAATGTGCATATGCAGCTGAAGGATTGAGGCCAAGGGGGATTAAAGAGCAGAAACTATAGCAACAGAGAGGGACAGTGGCTGAAACACTCAGCACAAGTGAACTTTTCCCCTTTAAACCTGTGGACAGCAAGGAAAATCCAATTCAAATTGTGATCAGGTTAAACCATAGGATGGCAGAGTTTTAGAAAGGTAAATACTACCATTCAACTCCACTGTAAAAGAACTGGGAAAATCCTCTCAATCTCTGTCAGGAACACTGAAATATGCAGCAGAAATTGTCCTATAAATCTATGTATATAAAGAACTGCCTTTTATTGAATTTGAATGAATTTGCAAGGCCAGTTTTAAACCTCTGAAAGCAAAACAGTTACTTGTATTCACAGATTTCATCAATTGCCACATATGTAAACCAAAGACTGTTTTGTTAAATACTGTATTATTACCATGTCTAAAAGATACAAACATAACACTGCGGATGCATGTTTCTATGAAATGAGCAGACACGAAACTAAATTAGCTACAGATATATGCAAAGCACAGCTTAATTTATTTGTACAGAGCTACAGAACACTGTCAGAAATAGTTACAGTTTAAATGTACTGTGAAATGTCCAACACATAACTTTTCCAGAAAAAAACACAATGAAATAATTTTTCAATGTAACAATGCTGCCTACAACTTTTACTTATTCTTTTCTTATGAAAAATGACCCAAAAAACCACTTGTGTCCATGTGATTAAAAAAAAAGTCCAAAGAATTTAATAGAGCATCCTGTTTTTCTCCTGGAAGCTGGGAACAGTATACCCCAGAGGTGCAATTATATGATGGATTGTGAGCATAAATGAAAGACTTAAGTAATTTTTGTTATTCTGGCAGTAAACACAAATACAATTAAGGAAGAACAAAATGAAACAAATTACTGTGCCATAAAGGAGCAACAATTCTGAAAATTACTTTGGAGTTATTGACAACTAAGTTCTGTTTTTCTGACTCACTGTGCTTTCCAGAGCAATACAAACTATAGTTGTTTGGTGTATCAGTATAAAATTCTCATGTGGACGTGCCATTCACTTGGGATTGCTTTGTGTGAACAGTTCCCTACTTTTCTGCACAATACATAAATCAATGTGTATGGCAGAACCACTAGGCATCACCACACATATACAGACTGAACAAAGAGGCGAAGAAGTGCCTTTGATTTTTTTAATTTCTGACCATTATCCCTCAGAGCCAAACTGCACAGGCAAATTGAGAGACTTCTATATTTCTCCCCCCCCCCAACAGGAAAATCTGATTGATTTAAATTTAAACACTTATTTTCAGGTTTAAAGAACTTAAAAAAAAAAATCCTCCAAAGTTCTGGCCAAGACCAGGTCATATACAACCAAGTTGCTCAGCTGAGATAAACTCCTCCAGTTTTGACTCAGCACTCATCTCCTGCAGGTGTGTGATTTCTGCACACACCTGCAGACAGCCCTACCAAGCACTGCTATCACCTCTCCACACAGATTTTTAGGATGAAGGTAGGAGGAAGCTGACCAGCTGGATTCATGACAAATTTTGTGATATTAACTGGTATTTCTAGGAAGAAATTACCTCCATCATCCTACCTTGTAAGCTTCAAAGAAATCAATAAATCTTAATAACGAAATAAATGGAAGCAACGAATTTTCTAGTTTGGTGACTGGTCTTCTATGTTAACAAGACCAACAAATTTTGCACGTCATAAAAATGAAAGGCAATATTTGCCTATTTCTATGCAAATAGGGCCATTTCTGCAGTGAAGTCTGAAATAACAGAGATTGTTAGTTATTTATTATTTTAAATTCAAAATTTCCCCCCTCTGTGCTCCTCCTGTGCAGCTCCTTTGTACCAATAAACCAGTAAAACTGGAATGAAATTAAGTGCAACATGATTTGCCTAGTCACAAAAAGTTGGGATTTTTTTGCCACCAGAAGTTAGATCAACGGCATATTTTTGTCCATTAATATTTACAAGCATTATTTTGATTTTATTCTTATATGATTTACCTCAGATTTCAATTAATTGTGAAAAACACTTGGAAAACACCTTCTACTCCATTTGCACTCTGACGGAAATATTCTTTTTGCTACTTCACATACCACTCATCCTGTGCTTTCTGAATTTCTCAAGAGTTCTTAGAAAATAAACTCTTAACAAGCCTTGGAACACTGTAATCTGTTAAAGTGCATTGTGCAATTTTAAATATCTTTCAATTTTTAATGATGGTGGCATTCCAATGAAGAAAAGAAAAATTAAAGTACAAGCATCCCAGGTCAATCGCCAAAGTGCTTGGAGATATTAGCAAAACATTCGCTTTTCATCGAGACTTTAGACCCTACTGAAATTCATGATAATGCCATAAATATGTACATTTTATTCAGGTAAAATACATTTGTGTACTTGTTTGTTTCAGCTACACACACTCTTGACAAAACATTAACCTGAGTTTGTCAAATTGTCAGGATTAAATAGCTGTAAAAGCATTTAGGGAGGTAACATTCACAAAACATCTATTTATAAGACCTGACCTTTTCGAAGGTCAGTTCCACCACTTACAGATCAGAAAAACAGCCTGAATAAACTGAGTAGCACCAAGTTACCCTCTTAGAGGGACTCTGTGATGAAATGTCTTGGCCATTAAAGCAGCTTCCTAAAGACAAACAGACAATCTCACCAGTGCCACCATGCTAAGCCAGGCATATGTATAAATAATACCATTTCCTCTTTAAACTGGAATGTATCACTTGTTAAAAACATGCATGGGCACTTTCGTCCAAAAACAGAGAAGACAGGAGGAGCATGTTTTCCTTGCACTTATTCTGGTTTTTTAAAAGAGAAAGAAAAATTAGCTGATGTCCAAACACTTCTTGAGCTCCTGCAGCCTTGGTGCTGTGACCACTGCCCTGGGGAGCCTGTTCAGTGCCCGACCACCCTCTGGGGGAAGAACCTTTTCCTGGAATCCAACCAAACCCTCCCCTGACACAGCTCCAGCCACCCTCATGTCCTGTCCCTGGTCACGCGAAGCAGAGACCAGAGCTACTCACTTGAGTAGGTCCCCAAAAACAATTTTCAACAGGATCTTCACTTGTCAAATCTCTCAGTAGTTCTGTTATCCCTTTCAGTGATCAAAATCCCCTCCCTTTACTGAATCCATTGATCAACTCAGAGTTCCCACTCCTTGGCAAGGTACATGGCTGGAACTGAATCTTGGTTGCTGGAAACAGCGTGACCCAACTAAGGCCAGGTGAGGGGAATGAAAGTCCTCCATTATTTCAGTGGTCAGCTGCCCAAAGATTTTTGTGGTTTAAGTTTTAGTTGCACATTACACATGTTCAAAATCATTATACAAGGACAACAGAAATACCAAAACAGCTCTGTAGCTTGAAATCTGGAACAGAGAGATTCAGCATTCCACCCATGGCTGTGTCTATCTGAAAGACTTTGCATATAGACATGTAATACAAGCTAGAATAACAAAACTGTCCCTCCCTAGCCAAGGTGAGCAATCACCATCTGTTTTCACAACATTTTCAGATATAGAGTAGAATTTGAGGAAAATTATATCTCCTAACTACAGACTCAGCAATGAGGAGTGCCTTCCATGTTAAAAATAGCTTTAGATCATCTGTTACAAGGAGAAAATGTAGGACAAAATTTTGTACACCTAAATGCAGATCACATGAGGTGCAGGGACTATACTCAGACAATGGCCTCAAAGTGCAGGCAGCTGCATGTGTCAGGTAGAGTGGGAACACTGAACTGCTGCTCACCTAGGCAACCCACCATCCTCACCTGTTAACCTGTACTGCCACCCTCCTGCACCCCTCTGTTTTCCTAATTTACCTTCGCAGACAATTCAAACTGTGTTTGATACCATGAGAATTCAAGTCATGCTGAGAGTCTGCAAACAGCAAGGAGAGATAAAGTGCACGAGAGAATAATCTACATGCATCCTGCTGATGCCTCTGTTCATTCCTTTAACCTTTAAGCATGTGGCAGATCACTTGCAAGGGGCAGTTTTGAAAGGTACTTGAAGCACAGGGCACTGTATTAGTGTAGATAACTGAACCTGCAGCTTTAAAAGCATTCCCAGCCTGGCTGATGGCATAAAACCTCACTGCAAGACGTGGGTCACTGTAGTGTGACTGTGCCTTCTCACATCTGATCAATGAAGTAAGTGAAATAGCTTTTATTTCAACACAAGAAGAGAAAGCCAGGCGGTAAGTGCTGTAAGAGGAAATTCTTTGTCCCTGTAGCATCATGTAGTGTTGGCAGGAGTTCCTCCCCATTGCAGTATTCTTTCTTACGGTAGTGATTTCAAAAAAATTGATCTCAAAATTTTGAAATCAAGGCATTTGATAATTTGAATTATTAAAATAGCCTGTATATTTGAACATGTTTTGCCTCCAAAGTGCTACAGCATTCTCTCTCAATTTTGAAAATTGACTCTCATGAGGAGCTACTGCTGACCTACAGGAATTAGGCTGAAGTCTTCTGGCTATGAGAAATTCCATCAATAATAAATTGGAAGTGGGACCTCTTTAAAGGTCAGCTTTCTTCAGCAGCTAAACATCACCGTTTCTGAGGGCATGACTGGGCCAACAGAATTCCTTTCATTAATTCCTCCATATTTGCCTGTCCACCCTTGCTTTGTCTTCCTACTCAAATATGCAGAGCAACAACATTTTAATTTGAATGTCTGAATAACTATATTAGAACTAAAAAACCCTGAAGGTTAATTTAAAGCAAAAACTGCTTTAAGATTTGCTGCAAGGAGAAACTTGGATGGGAATTTTCAAACATCAGAGAACTAAATACTCAAATCAATACATATCAGGTGCTGACCTTTACAAAACCATTCTAATTTTTTTAAATAAAATGACACTGATTAAGTTAAATTCTTTAAGGAAAGGTGGCAAGAAAACGTTAACCTGATTAGAGAAGGGAAAAAAAAAGAAGCAAATATTAAGCAGCAAACCTCCTCAAAATACTGTGTACTCCCTCCATATTACAAATGTCTGGACCAGCCTTAGTCTTGTGTCTACACACTAATATTGAAGCTGGATCACCCCTATTTTTGTTCCACCTGTAAGCAACTCCTTTTGTATCTTTAAAAATGTTTAATATAATCCAGTATTTAAAGTCAATTTAGGGAAGATACCATACACAAACACAGTATATCAGAAGGAATAACCATAGTGGCAACCTTTCAATTTCCATGGAAACCCTTTTGGAACACAACTCACAAATCCTAGAAACACAAATCTCTTAAATCTATATAAATCCACAGTTTGAAGATGCAGCCTATGAACAAAAAAAGTGGCTGCAGTATAAAGCACCAATATTCAGATCTATGAGATCTATCAAGCAGAGCTGTTGGTGCTCCTGATGCACAGAACCCCTTGATGCAGAGGCAGCCTGTACAGCATCCTCACAGCATCCCAGGGGTGTGACACTAAGAACAGTCCCCACAAACAACTCATCACAGCAGAGACAGAACTAACTTGTAAATCTTCTTATGCAAAGTTTTTAAAGTATTAAAAATACACCAAAGCTATTAACAACAAAGAAAAAGAAAAAAAAAAGAAAGAAGAAAATTTTTCAGCAAGACACTTGTGGGCTGGAGTGGCAGTGCAGAAAGGAGGTCCACATAGCTGTCATTGTGTTCTTAAAAAAAATAAAATCAAAACAACTAATAAGAAAAAAAAATCCAAGCAAAGCCAACCTCCAAAACAAAACACAGAAGATGAAAACAAAAAAAGTAAAATTGGGTGTGAGTTGAGAGAAAGTTTCTGATCTCTTCCAGGTCATTCCCTACCAGCAGAGAGTCCAGGGCAAAAGCTGAGACGTTAGAAAAGAGCATTAAACCTCAAGGTAAGACATAACATGTGGCAGCTCATTTGCTGATTCTTTTCTCAAAGCAGGTATTAAAAACTGTTTCAAGGATAACTTCCTAGGGCTGAGAAATATCCTGAATGCAACACCACATTAACCTGGCCTGACAGAGTTCCATACTTTAAGGCCTTTCCAGGACCCTGAAAAAAACAAAACCAACCCCCCAAAAAGCCCCAAACAAACAAAAACAGAGATGTCTACTTCCTGTAGTCTTTGTACATCTGGTAAGCTACTCCTTCTCCCTTTTGCTTCCTGCTACCTTTCAACTAATGCATAACTACTTCTTAATAATGTATTTTCAATTTCTTCTTGATTAATATTGAGCCAATTAGTTTACTCTTAATTGCCAGTGCAATTACATGAATTTCAGTAATTCTTCCATATATTCATCTGGTGTTTGACACATTTCACATTAAATGAAGAGTGGCATATCCAGCTGAGCTTCCAAAACTAATAGACAGGGAGGAAAAAAAATCAATCTGTTGTTTTAGAGTGTGAGTGGGTTACAAATTAAATGGTCTGAAACCTCACACAGTAATACACTCTAGGTCTGCTTGGCTTGAAATCTGAAAGCATAACTTTTACCTTCGACCACACTACTTTAACAGAAAAGTTGGAAAAAATACTTGGTGTGGAATCAGGGAAATACACTGGGGAACAGGTGGAACTCAGATACAACCCCAATTTGTTCTCTTTCAAGCAGGCGCAAAACAAAATATCTCTCCCAATGACTCTGTCACACTTCCAAATGTTTTGTGCAGAAATCATCCTGTTACTATGACAGTCTAAGAAAAGTAGAGGAAAGCAGATACTCAGGTTTAGAGTAGCAGACTTGCATGATTAGAAATTCAGTCAGCGTGAGCCCAAGTGAAGTTCAGCTACAAAACACAGAGGAAGAAAAAAAACATCTTCAAATTGTTAGTGACATTTTAATGTTTGTTCTGTAAAGCAAATCAGGTCCTGTGTGTCTCTGTGTCCCCTTGAGAAAATGCTCATCCAACCAACCAGTTAATTTCTTTCAACACAGGGCAGGGAAAGAAGTGAACCATTTTGAATTCTCATCTCCAATGAATTTTGGACAGACGATACAAATGTTTTCTAATTTGCTTAGCCCTGAACTGTATCAAGGTGCAATTTCATTCATTTTTGTCATTACACAATGAAGAGTAAGAACACTTCAATTTATATGATGAAGCAATCCCAGGTGAGAACTACTTCAGGTTCTCATTAAAAGTTAACTCTGGAATGCTTACTGCCATCACAGAACTAGAATTTCACGAAATTCTAGCACAGATTACATGACTGCTGTGAAACTTATAACCACAGATAAAAATCCATCTCAAATACCATCAGTAACACAGAATTTTTGCTCATTAAAAAAATTATTAAAGAAAAAGTGGGAAAATCAGAGGGATAAACCTTAGTAATATTAGATTATAAAATACAGACTTTTGACTGTACTGATAATCTTTACAAATTACTCAGCACTGCCTCAAAAATGAGACTGACTGAAATAAACTGCCATTATTCTCAATCTCAAATACTGTGAATGTATACAACTGAACTTGACAGCAGAAACTGTGACAGGACTTTCAGAGGTGACAACATTCGTTTTAGGGGAAACACCATTTGGCTGCCACCCAGCAGAATACACTTGGCTGAGATGTCCATTCAGGCAGATGATTTAGATATCTGGATCTTATTTAAGACATACACATTAAAATTGTTATCCTTCGAAGATTCAAAGATTACAATACAAATACCATTAGCTTTCCAGAAAATCAGAGTCAAAACCTAACAATGAATACATGCCTTTAAAATGAAAAGGGAAACTTCAGGTATAAATTCTGGAGTTCTAAACGAAAAATGAAATTACGCTTTGATATACAGACACACACACCCACCCCTGCCACAGTAACATTTCTATATACATACAGCAAGTTTTGAAAGATTACCTGGTAAAAATACCATCCACAATTCCAATTGTCGCTTCCTCCGCAGGAACATAAGAACCGACCTGTGCCATGACTGTGATCAAGGCCACTTGCTTTATGTAGGAGCTCTTTCCTCCCATGTTAGGCCCAGTTATTATCATGACCCTTTCACCATCTCCCTGGAAACACAAAAGAGAAGTCAAATATTTTTTCTTGCATGTGGTGCTTCCATAAGAAAGTCTGGTGTGTGCATCTGCTTAGAAGGATATAGGAGAAGTCTGCAGGTCTAAACTTCCTGTTCATCACTTTTCCAGATATTATGAAGTCCCAGATGCATCAAAATCAACTTTGAGTGCTCTTGAGCAAAATGGACACAGTGAGGGGGAACCTTCCTCTTCTCCATCAAGGAGCTAAGAAAGTATCCAAGAACTTGGTCCCCAGCACAGGAAGGCCATGGAGCTGCTGGAGCGAGTCCAGAGAAGGCACCAAGATGATCAGAGGGATGAAGCAGCTCTGCTGTGAGGAAAGGCTGAGAGAATTGGGATTGTTCAGACTGGAGAAGAAAAGGCTCCAGGGTGACCTAACTGTGGCCTTGCAGGACCTGAAGGGAGCTGACAGAAAAGATGGAGAGAGACTGTTTAGAAGGGTCTGCAGTGATAGGACAAGGGGGAGTGACTTCAAACTGACAGAGGACAGTGTTGGATGGGATACTGGGAAGGAATTTATTCCTTGTGAGGGTTGTGAGGCCCCACACAGGTTGCCCAGAGAAGCTGTGGCTGCCCCATCCCTGAAAGTGTCCAAGGCCAGGTAGGATGGGGCTTGGAGCAACCTGGGATAGTGGACGTGTCCCTGCCCATGGCAGGGGTGGAACTGGATGAGCTTTGAGGTCCCTTCCAACCCAAACCATTCTGTGATTCTGTGTAATTTTCTTTGGAGAGAAGCAGAAACTCATGAGCTCTCAGCATAGCCAGAGCTGTCCTAATTTGGCTGTGATCTGGACTCCTCTCCAGCTGGAGTTCTCGTTGCCAAATGGGGAGATCTGACAGACAAAGACCTGACCTGGATTTTACACTCATAATTGCCTGCCTTGGTATGACATAAGTACACTCAGACTGGCTACATACAACAAGAAACGAAGACATTGCTGAGTTTGGCAATACTTGACTGCAACACAAATACTGTGAGCAGACTGTACCCAATCTCCAGTCAGTAAGTGTATCTGACCACTGAAACCACACAGAAAGTTAAATCAGATGCAAGAACTCATCTCAGCTGTATGACTGCCTACTCTAGTGCCAGACAATTGCTCATGCAAAATTAAAACTCATCAATGAATCTATAAAGCTTTCTCACAGCCCAAATCCAGACTAGGAAATTAAGTTATGCAAGGACATCACACAGGCACTCTTTTCCTTTCCCCTGGGTGCATCCAAAGAAATGCAGCAACTGATGAACTTCACAAAAGTCAGCACACTCCACTGCCCCAAGGGAGAGGCATGGAGGGCAGGACAAGCTGTGTTAGTCACACTGCTTGGGAAACTTGGAACTGATCAGGCACTGTGAAAACAACAACCAAAAAACTCTCCATGGAAAAAGTCTCAAGATCTTTACAGATCTGACTTTTGATGGGGCTTTCATTCTGTTTATAGAGACACACATAAAATTCAGATAGGACTGTCACTTATGTCATAGTACAGAAGACAGAGAAGATACAGGTAATCAGAATTTATTATATGTATAAAGCTGTTCAGCTTTTGTAAAGCAAACCTCATCCATACGGAAGTCATAATACAGTCAAAACTCAGAAAATGCCACAATTGGGAATAAAGGATGAATGTAATAAAATGCACATGACTGTATGAGAACAAAATGCATAACATTCTAGTCTCCAGGCTATAGTTCTAGTGCTGCTACTAAAACTTTGTCCGGGCTCAAACCAACACAATTTAAAATCAGAATGAGTTTATGAGTTCATCTGTTAAAATCCACAATCTGCCCAGGCTCCCTCCAACCATGCTGTGACACTGGTGGCTGGTTTGCAAATCTTGTGGTTTTCAGAAAGAACATCTGCTGTTACATCAGAGCAGAGAACACATCTGTGAAATACTGGATACGAATCTCAGTGAATTATTGATATGGCTCAGAACCAACTCACTGTGAGAGTGTGTGTGCGCATGTGGGGAGGGGCTGGCCCTGGACCTGCAGGTCCGTGGTAAGTCCTGCACATCAGGCCTGTGCTGAGGGCACAGGGCAGAGCTGAAGGCAAGGCCTGCAGCCCGCGCAGAGCACATGGCAGAGCTGAAGGCCCTGCAGCCTTGTCAGTCCGGCTGTCAGTCAAGGCAGAGCTGCCTGAGAGCTCGCCCACACCACACCCCTGCAGCCTGTGACTGGCTACAGCACAACTCAGCTGGGGCTGGAAAGCGCTGATGGGATAACCTGCCTGGGAGGGAAAACTGAACTCTAGAAATACATGAGACTCCATGTGGTATCCCTGTCTCTCTCTTCTCCACCTCCAGCTGGTACCATGTGAATCACCAAATCTTGTCGGTAACTGTTGTCCTCTCCTTTCTCTCTCCCCTTCTCTCTTTTCTCGTTCTTTACCCTTTTAATCTGTTTTCTCCTGTTGCTCTTTTCCTTCTCTTGTGAGTGACTTAAAACCAATGAACTGTGTTTAACTAAAGCTGGTATATGGATAGTTTTTAGTGGGTGTTTCCTGTGTAATGGGTCTTTGTGCTGAATGTTTTAGTGAAATGCTTTTTTCTTGGTTGTATTTTACTCCTGTAAAAACCTTTTGCCAAAATATCTTATTTTTCTCACTAAATTAAAAAGAATTTCTCTCAGATAAGAGTGTGTGACTCTTTCTCTGGATGCTAATTAGAGGTTATAATGAACCAAAAGGCTTTTAAGAAGTCTTAAATAAAAATGTAACTGCACTGGGCAGTTCATAGCTTAATCTGGAACGCAACAATATCTGCCCTTAAAACTGCACACAGCCATAAGCCAACATCTTATTGGAATCCATGGCCAAAGTTAAAAGTTCTAAAACAATCCATGAACATTTGTGGAGGAGAAGGGGAATGGAAAAATAATATGTTTATTTCAGGGCACTGCAAGAAAGCTTTTCCTCAAGTTAGATATTTGACAATATTTCATCTGAAAACATGACAGGAGATGTATTTTCCTGCTGATTCAAACACATCAGTTGAAAACTAGAGACATTTTACCACACTAGTTCCTACCCACCTCTTCTCTCAAGAAAGAGAAAACTCAACAGTAGAGGCAAAAGTGATTCTGCTATGATCACTTAATTTTGTAATGTTCAGTATTTAGAAAGCCAACATAAGAATGGGGCTAAACAGGGAAAACTGGATGATGATTACTGAATGAAATGCTGAATTTTTTTTTAAGTGCCATCTGTTGCTTGTTTGGAGTTGACAAATAATTTCGAAAACATTCCCTGCAGTATTGCAAAATATCTGTATCATTGTTCAGTATAGAACAGCATTTAAAAATATTTCCCAAGAAATACATACAAATTCGAATGCTGTTTATCACAGAAATGTTCCACACTGACAGCAGTTTCATACCTTTTCCATATTTACTATATAAAAAGGCAGAGAGAGCTCAGCGTTAAGTTGCAAGGATATCTTTAATATTCATTAAGAACAGACAATATTTTAAAAAAATATATAGACAGGTAAATATTTAATGAAAAACCTCAAATGGACAGGTAATTTAAAGGACAGAGTTTATCAGGAAAAAGAAGTCTGCATCACATTAACACTTTCAGAAAGAAAGGAAAACACTTAGTAGAGAAATACCTAAAAAAACACAGGAGCAATCTTAGAATCAAGGTGCAAAACTGAGCCTGTCACATCTATTTTGCGTATTAAAACACTCCACAAGTTTGAGAAAAGATTTGACAAAATTAAGACTCCTTCTGATTACACCATTAAAAACCCCATAATTATTTGTTTTTCAAAAATAACCATTTAAAACATACATTTTCCTAATATTGAGATAACCTTTCTTTTATTTATGCCATTAAGGTTGAACAAGGTTGTAAAAAGAGCGTCTGGCTGCCAGATATCAGGAAAGGGACAAAAAAGATGTGGTCACATCTAGCAATATCTCTCCGAAATGCAACCAACCAGACAGTTGTATGATTAAATTACTTATTTTAATTTCCTGGCCAAGAAGCTGATCCCAGACTCCTTCCCTTGAATGATTTTGAAGTATCTTGGTACTTACTGAAAGGTTAGTGGTATTTGGAACATACTGATCCTGTTCTCCCAGGAGTAAGTCAATCACAGGGTGCCTCCCATTTTTAATAATTATTTCTTGCCGATTATCTTGCACAACTGGTCTGCAAAAAAGAAAATATATTAATTCTAATTTATTGTAACTAATAATTTACTGCAACTAAAGCCTGCAGGAGGGTCACCTATGATGTAGATTTTTGTGAAAAAAACTCTCAAATTATAAAAATCAATTATTGACATTAAGCATTTCTAAAGACTTCCTTACTTTCAGTCGGTTACAAAAGAATATATTAGCAAATTGGATAAGGAAATTCCACCTTAACTGCAAATTTGTCTACAAGTCTACTAATGTAACGTCTAATTCTTCACTACATATCTCCATGTCTGAAAAGCTCCATCTCCAAATACTGAATGTTCTTCACAGAACAAAAACCAAAAAAGAAGCATGTTCCACTGAATTCTATTCTTTTTGTTCTCTGCAACCTACTTTTTCTTTTCCATTGTAAACTGAATTGCAGCACTCAGTGGAGAGGTAAATGCGGTGCCATGTCTCAGCAACATTTTCCTACCCCAGAAGTACAACCACTCTGAAATAAGAGCAGTAACTTATAGGGAGAGAGGCAGCAGCTCTGGGAAAAAGAGGATACTGGAATAAAGCCACAGAATTTTAAGACTGGAAATGAACTGATACTCTGGATGGTCTTTAAAGGGAAGATGTGGGGAGTGGGAGTATGCAATTTAGAAGGAAAATGGAGATGAAATAAATGGCACATTAGAAACACAAAGCACTGGGGAAACAGATGCAAACTGATAATGGCAGGTTTTTTCCCAGCAGTTGTATAGCTGAGATGAAACCAATATATAGACAATCTTGAGCCTTATACTACCTTTTCAACAGCATCCCTTAAACCATTCACAGCCTGGAGAGTGGACACCCAAACATCAGATGATGGTCTCTGGACTACACACACCATCACCTTTACCTCTCTAACGTTTCTGCCTGAGAGCCTTGATGCTGTAAATAATCTGTGTAAAGGAAGAGTGTCCCCACCCAGGGATCCTCAGATGCCTCTGAACTGTGAGAGGTGCTCAGCTCTCACCCACAACTATGCAGAGCACTTGTGCTCCTGACCTGGCTCACTTACCTACCTGAGGTTGAGCTATAGGAAACAATCCTCACTGAGTCAAAAAACATTCCTCAAAAATGCTTAGTATTACTGTCCTAATCTTTCCTTCAGCAGCTCTCCAAAATTAATTAGTGACACCTTCCCTGCAGCTGAAGTTTCACTGAGAAGTCTCTTTCCAGCTAGTTTATAAGCTCTAAGCCATTCTAAAATTCAGTGAATTATTTAAACCCTGGCACAGTGAATTAATCAGACTTTAGTTTGTTTTCTCATCTGAGTATACAGAAATAAGTGAGCAATTACTTTCAAAGAGATTTTTACAGAGGCACACGCGATCCCAAGAGTCCAGAGGTGATCAATATTATGTTTAAAGATGTATAACAGCAGAAGTACATGTAAGCTGATTTCATTTGCCTATGTGCGGGTCTTGGGCAGGGGCAGATGCACAGCTCATCACACCGGATCCCAGGTGAAGCATCCCCTCTGCTCTACAAGCTGGAACTAATATTTATCTATTATTTATCTGAAATACATCACTGAAACAGACCTCAAATACCTGAGAAATTGAGGCAGTAGAAAGATATTATGAACTCAGACCTTGCTGAGGAAAAAAAAAAAAGAGAAAAAGAAGTCCATGCAAAGTCCAACATTTATTTATATATAGTGAGATATCCACTAGACTCAGGTCAAACAAAAAACATAATTTGTTTGTTGATTTGTTAATTTGAGATAACATGTAAAATTTGAGCTGTAATGTTTACAGATTTGTGTTTTGCCCAGAAGTGTTGTTTGGCAAAATCAGATTAAGTTGAAACTATTGTAAACAATTTTAATAATGCATTTTATCATAGTACAGATATTAAAATCTGATTTATTTTAAATACCCTCTTATAATTCCGTTAAAAATCCCAAATAAAAATTAAAAATTGATTACCTGCAATAGTCTCCTTGTTTAGCCACCAGGGCAAGAGAGAACAGGCAGTCGACAGTTGCTAGGTGACCAATGGCTTTAGACACAGAGTGATAATGTTCACTGAAATGGCTGTACCAAAAAAGGGAAAAGTAACAGAAGAAAAGGGGAAAAAAATAATTCTGCACAGATACAGAAGCATTGTCAAAATACACTCCATGCAAGTTCTTCACAGAGCTCCTGTGGTTGCTAAACCGTTCTGAATTCAAATCTCCCAGCAGTGATTTAGGTTGCAACAGGAGGACACAATCTTAATCAAGATGGACTTTATGACATTCTAAGAGTGAATTATTTTTAAGCACAAAAAATCAGACAAAAATGAAATTCATTAGGTAGCATATTAAGAGTCAGCAGTTGCCTCAATGAGATCTGTAAAAATGCCACAATTTGTCACAGTGGCAGCTGAATCCCAATCACTGGTTCAACTTCAACCATAAGTTACAATCAGAAAAGAACCAAACTAAAGAGTGTCCGACACAGGAGTTGTCTACAATTTCAATAAAGTATGGTTGCTACAGCAGAAAACTCAAGAATTAATTTTCATTTTATGTACTGCTTCCCCAGCACAATAATGACGTTACCAGGGGAGCAAAGTTTTCAGTAAAGTTCATTCTGTTCATCCTCAAGAATTTGTCTTCTCCCCTCTCCTAGTCTCAAAGGTACAATATAGAATACAAAACCAGCAGGGGAGCAAAGTTTAATAAACAAAGACATAAATGAATGGAGGAGTGGGAAAGAAGAGCACTTTCCTACACCCAGGTCTTTCCTTGTTGTCTGCTGTTATACAACATTATTGAAAACAGCCAAGGGAACATGAAGAGAACCATTTTCTTAGCACTGCACAGGAAACACACCCGGAGAAGTGCGAATTGGAATGTTTTTCTAGTTTCTATCAAATTTAGAGAATTGCTGGGTTCCCACTATGGGGCAAATCCAGTGAGACAATTTCAGAGGGGACTTGCTAAGCTTTTGCAAATTATCATTGCATGACAAGAGGAACAATTTCACCAGCTTTGCAATTCATGGAAGTAAAAAAATAACGGATAACTGGACAACTGAAAAAAGCATTCAGAAGTCCCAGAAATAATTTTTAAACTCCCATTTTAAACATCCTTTGGCCAAAAAGTCAAATTACACCACTAAAAACTCTGACCTCAGACAAACAGATGTTCCAGATGTGAGGGACAATAAAACTCCCACTACTTTCTAGCAAAGAATCATAGTCAAACTCAGGACACTGTAAAAAATATAATTAATAATAACACTACTATATAATATTAATAAATAGTAGTACTACTTCAACAATAAAACTACTCGATTCAGTTTCACTCAGCTGTACTTTTAGATTCTTAATTATTTTTAAAAGAATTAATATTAATTTATTAATATATTAGAATAACAGTATTAATATTATATTATTATTTTGTTCTTAATAAAACTAATATCTTATGTGATATTAGTTTTCGAACTTTGAGAGACACCTTACATAATTAATAGTGTATTTTCATTAGAATGTGAAAATACAGAGATATCACTGCTAGTCTCAGGACTCAGACTTCAAGGTCCTGCCTTCAACTGCTTTAAGCAACATTTTAATTGACTACCTATGAGGTTGTTCTGGACAACTACGAACTTCTTTTTAGATAAACATCTTTCTTTTTCTCCTCTTACAGCAAACTCCAAACCAAATACAATGATGAGGACGGGCTGTATTTTGTAAACTCACTCTAAGAAGTTCAGCCACTCAGCGCTGCAGTCAAGGATGAGCTTCTCCTGGAGCTGATTCAGATGCCTGTAATTTTCTATGATAAAAGGAGAGTGGAAGCGGCTCACAGCTTTTGTGCTTGAAGGGAGAGAGAAGCCAAACAGGAAATCAAGGTCACCAAGCAATCAGCTACACCATCTACATGCAAAATTGGAATAGTTTTCTTACTCACTGAGAGCCTTGAAAATAGATGATTAAGAAAAAAAAAACGTTCTTTTGTTGTGGTACCAAACCCTATTGATTCCACTGGTATTTAGTGTGAATAAAGTGGTCAGTTACTACGCCACTGTCCACTCACAAGGCTTCTGAAATGTTTTGCACAATGTGGCATATATCATCAAAGTTTACATATTCCACAAAACTCTGTTCACAAAACACTGCTTAAATGGATGGCTTTTCTGTAGCTGGTTGCATATACAATGAACTACACAAAGAAAATTACTTTAAAAAGGAAAACTTCATGACAAGCCTGAAATGAACTTTGTAAATACAGCGTGCCTTGCTAGTTTCCACTTGGGGCACTTGGTATTTGTTTATGTATTTTCATTAAGGACTCACTGTGGGGTACCCAGGCATTATTTTACAGAATCCAGATTAGCTGCAATTCATTCACCATATTAATTCGGTCTAATCTCTGCACTTTCAATACTGAACTCTTGCATAAGTTAATAGAACATCACTTCAGAGTTCACCTGTGATATCTGTGCTCACATATTACAAACTGGGTCTTGTAGAAAATTCAGCATTTACATGGACATTATAACTTTAAGGTATTCGCCCCCTCTGAATCATAAATTACTGAGGGGAAATAAAAGCCAACTACATAATTCAGTCCATCGCTGTTTCACCTGCTAGAATAAAATAAGAACAATCAAAATTTTATGAAGCACTGGCACATGCAAGCTACAGGCACAACTGAATCAAGACCATGGTTTTAACACCAGTACATGTACTTTAAAAGGTTAGGTAAATAATACAGTGCTCTAAGGATCTACTGTGTAAAAACAAATGCTTTAAGCACTCCATTTTTTCTGCTTGGTTTTGTTTGCTTTTGATCAATAAATTTACAATTGTGGTCGGTTGGGTTCAGCTAAA
This sequence comes from Lepidothrix coronata, assembly GCF_001604755.1. Classification (NCBI taxonomy): domain Eukaryota; kingdom Metazoa; phylum Chordata; class Aves; order Passeriformes; family Pipridae; genus Lepidothrix; species Lepidothrix coronata. The sequence continues at coordinate 6,503,027 of NW_016690194.1, read as the reverse complement.
AAAAAAAACATAAACAAATGAAGCAATGAGAATGTGTATGTAATTAATTGTAATACCAAAATAGCATGGTTTTACTTCTATATTAAAATAGAACAACTTCAAAGATATTTTACGTACCTACTAATCATAACCCAGTCAGATGGCACAGATGATTTATGGGAATTCTTGACTTCTATCAGAAACTAAAATAACAGAAATGTAATAATATTACACATCATGGGAAGTCAGGAAGGCTAGAGAATCATAATCATTATAAATCAAGAAATCTGCATGAATTGGAGGAAAACAATATTCAGCCTGAAGAGACTGAGCAGACCAGAAGTTAATGTTCTTTCTCCCCCAGAAAACCAAGGGTTATGACATACATAACCCTCCTGTATCTAGAGAACCTTGCTTGAGGTTTGAATCAACTCAGGGGCAGAGAGGGAGGCACAGGGAAAACCACCAGTAATGGCAGGATGCTCAGTGCAGTGAAATATAGGTGATGTGTTTATTGCAATGTTTTGTATGATTCATGTCAGTTATCTTTGTAACACCAGCCTGAGGCCCTGGATGTCAGAGAATTGAAGCATTCCTGATCACAAAATTCAGCTGGAAAACGAATTACCTGCAGAGATTAGATTAACACAGACTATGCCCACATTTACAGAAATCCATGAGACGCTGGTCTGACAAAGCTTTTCCATTATAATTAATACGATTTAGATAAAACCTTCCACAGCCCACTGGAATAGCCAGCAATCACCCTCAAGTACAAACAAAAATAAAAGTCCTGATATGGGCACAAAAAAACCCAGCAAGGGCATGGTGGACGAGTTCTTCATTCACCTAAAACACTTTCAAGATATTTGTCTTGAAATACTTCTTATTGCTCTTCTCCTGTGAAGAAGCATTTGAATTCTACATCTATCAGCATGTAAGCAGAATATACCACACACATCTGAGGAAGAAAGACCTCAAATCAAACAGACTCCTGTTCTACTTCTACGTTTTTCTCCTCTCTAACAATTCCCTTTCCCTTACTCCTACTCCTTTGGTGTCTTTCCTTTCCTCACTGACCATTTTCTCTGACCCTTCCCCTGTTGACCCTTTTGGTGTCTCTGAGACACCCTCACCAGATATCATGAAATAAGAGCTCCTTTTACCAATACACCAACACACATCTCCATCTGCAATGGTTTCTGAGCTATGCCCTGCTCTCTTATATGTCTGCACTGACTGGTGGTTTTTAACCCTCCTATCAACTCCACATTTCGGTACTTCCTCAGGTGCTTTCTCCTCTCTTTGATCAGTTCCTCTCTTTTCCTTGCCTTCACACAGCTGTCATCACATACTCTTAATGTAGCCTCCCTGAGAGAAACTTTTCAAATCCTGGCTCTTTCCTCCCTCAGACAATACCCAAACACACTTTTCCACTTTCCCGCTGAATTTCAGTATCTCTGCTGACAACCTGTGCAACTCTTGGGCCACGTGTTTGCTGTTCTCGGCTCCACCATCAACAGGTCTTTGTCAAAGGCTGCTGTTTCTAATTCATCCCTTCCCACATTCTCCCTCATTTCAGCAGTGCCGGTTTGCTCCCTCCTGTGTCGCTTGGGTCCTTCTCACTTTCTGAAGTCCTCCATGGGCCAATTCCAGTTCCTTCCCTCCCTGTCCTCACCCATTCCTCTCCCCTACTCTCCATTTCTCTCCATTTCCCAACTCCTTTCTTTTCCCAATTTTCTATGGAGTTTTCTCAGCCCTCCTACTCTCAGTTCCCAAAGGACAGTGCTGAGCTGTGCTACCTCACTGCTCCCCTCAGTTCCCCCACAAATTTTGCAGGATCTGACATCTCTTTTTTCACCACTGAACTTCTCAGCTCACTGGAGCATGTCCTGCCCACACTTGCACAGCACCTACAAACAAAAGCTCCAGTCTAAAGCACTGTTTCTAGAATTCAAACAACATTTATCATTCTTTAATACGGTTCCTCTTATCTCCCATCTTTCAAACTACAGTCTTACTCAGTACTTAAAAATTCTTCCACCATTCTCCAAGTTAACTACATGCTGTGCTTTCTGGTCCTCTGAGAGTATTTCAGCACTTACTGGTCACAAAATTAACCCTGGAAGTATATGAGTGCTTTTACATACATAGAAAAACGAAGCATCACTGAAACAAATTGAACTGCGCTAATGTGTGCAGTTTCTATTATTTAAATCACTAAAGTAATTGTCTTAACAAGTAAGAGTCATACTATAAGAAAACTGTTCTTCAAAGTTGGACAAAAGATTATAGTCAAATGACCTCATCAAGCATCATACTAAGTTCTAGTAGGTCTCACTTTTAAGATGTTTTCTAGACAAGAATGGGTGCAGTCATATTTTAATAAATACAGTATTACCTCTTGACCTGAAACTGTAACATACTCAGCAAAAGGATTCTTAATCTGTTTACGAATGTCTGGCAGATGCAATTGGATTTTAGAAAGCACACCCTGGATGTCCTCCTTTTTCTTTCTGATGACAGGGAAGTCTGTAAGGTCCTTGAACAACTGGGTTTTATCTCCAGTCCTATCCATAAAAAGCATAAGACAAAATAATGGTCAAAACAGAGATACATTCCCTGATTCTGCTTATTTTAACTTGTTATTCTCATTTGTTTTAACATTAGCTTTACTTCCTTCTAAATACAGATTTTCAGGTGCTTGGTCATGGTACAGCATATTTACCAAAAGCTGCCATACTCATGACATGAATAGAAAGGCACTTTGCATACAGAGCACCCCAAGTGCTGACGACATCTTTATTATGATTAAATGTGAAGCTTTAGATAATTTCTGCATAACATGCACACAGATTTTTAACATATTTAGAATCTGGCCAAATTTGGGCATATTTTAATGAGAATTGCAAAGAAACCCCTCCCCCAAGGTCCTCATCGAAGCAGAATGCCATCAGGGCTTTCTCAGAGCAGCTCTGAGAAAACTCTTCCTTGTTTTCTCCAGAAAAGATTAACCCGAGCACTTTTAACTACATGCAAAACAATGCTCTTTTCTAGTTTCAACGTCAGAAAAAATGACAAAATTATTTTGGCTGCACTAACTCAGCTCAGGATTGACATCTGAAACAGGGAATGCCATTCAAATGGTTAAAATCTGGGACCTGAACTAGCTACTAAAAACATGGTTGTCAACAAAAATAACAAAAATTTAACTTACCCTATTAAGTATCAGGCAAAGAATAAAAAGCAGTGCAATCAACACTAAGTTAATTGGAATACAATTTTGTATTTTAGAGCAAACAAAACCCCTACCAATTAATTACATAATTACCCTGAAAACTAATATGTTGAGAGCAAGTAATTAGCCAACCGAAAGTATTAGAACATAGAAGTAATAAAAAAATCTAATATTCTACTTACTCTGCTACCCCTCTGACTGGGAATAAAACTACAACTGGAGCCAGTGACCAGGCAGGTAACACAAAGCTGTGCTTTGGCTTTGCATTACATTTCGTTGGCATTATGTAAGTGATAGTAAAGATGCCATTTTAAAATACAATACTAATTTTTAGAAACGATTTTGTGCTAATTAGACCCGTTTCCATGGGAATTCAAAGGGAAAAAAAAGATCACCAGTAGCCAGCAGCTGATTGTGAAGACTGTCAGTGCTATGTGATGCCAACAAAAAATTTTAAAGTTGACAGTTTAAAAATAGAAAAAACACAAACCCAAAATCTCCAACTCTCGATAAAAAAAGCCCTAGAGCAGAGGGATACTTTTGAAAACAGCTACAGGATTTTATCCACACCTCATAACAAAATTAACATGTGATGTAGTGTCTGCACAAGTGTGTGTGCTCACATATGGATGTGAGTACTATTCATGATTTTTATAAAAGAAATGTTTTGGAGTAAAAACAATACTGGCACATAAAGTTGAGATAAATAAAGGCTGAAAGATATGTTATTTTAGTCATCTTGAATCAGTGCAAATATGTATTCTGCAGATCAATGATGATATCTTTCTACTTATACCATTTTTGTATACTATTGTACCCATGATCAATACAGTGACAGAAAAAAAACCCCTGTATTTCGAATCTACAGTAAATGTGGTGTAATTTAGATACAGTCAGTTTTGTCATAAACTGCCACAACTATAATTGGACACCATACATCAGCAGAAATCTCATAATCCCACCTATGCAATGGGCAGAGCAAATCCTTCTGCCCTTCTCAATGCCTTAATTTATACACCTTGGATCTGTCTCTCATTCAGAAACAAATGCAGTTAAGTTCTAGGCTTCAGTTCTTAAATCTAATTTTAAATCCCAGTTTGGAAAAGAAAAAAAATGTTTTATAAATAAGGTGGATGCCCCAATGTAATTATATATTGAACTATATACCACATCTGTCATCAAAGGAACAGTACAAAAAAATTATTTGAAGACACTCTCCAGTATAATGCATATTAAGTCCACCTTCTTCCTCTACCTTTTATTTTTTTTGGACCAACAAAGGACATAATTAAGACAAAAAAGGCAGACAGCTTTAATGAATTGTCACAAAAATAGTAAAAGGCTTATTTCTGACAGCAGAGCACCCACTCTGCTAAAGGCCAAGTCTCCCTTCAAAAAGAGATGTGAAAACAATTTATTCTAATGCAAAACACATTTTCGCTGTAAATTCATTGTCCAAAATAGATGAAAAATTTTAAAAAGTTATTTGGCCTGAGGCAAACACCCACTAGGCAAAATGCTTGCTCAGCTAGTTTAACTTTAAAAAAAGAATATAAGCCATAGATAACAACAACTTATGTTTTAACTAAAAGCTATTGTACATAAATACAAAATAAAAAATTTAAAACAAATGTGTACTAAAACAAGATGCATAATTTGCATAACTGAATACACTTAATCAGAAAGCTTTTGAGGCACAGAAGATTCATCTATTTTCTCTACTTACTTGGCTGCTTCTTCATTAAGGATCTTTAAATAATGTTGTACTGGAGAGAGAAGCTCTGGGACTTCCAACAGTGCACTTTTTAATAGCGGAGATCTCACATGGGAATGCAGCACTGGGACAAGAGCTTGGATTTCCAAGTGCAGGCGAGACAGGGTGCTGACAATCAGGAAGAACTCTTGTGTTGAGCACTGAGAAGGGAAGCAATAACTAAATAATTCCAATGTCCTGTATTTTCATTAAATCCTACAGGTTCTTTTGCTTTTTGAAAATGTGACAAAATACAATTAGATGTATGGACAGTAACATAACTGCACCATCTTGGCCCATTCATGAGGTTAATTAAGCATAGTTAAGCATACCAGTTGTCTCAACAATCATCATTAGGAATCAGCCAAGAGCTGATCTCCAGTGCTCCTGGTGCTGGAGGGAGATGTGCATACAAAAGCAGAAAAGGGGGCAATAATGCGCAAAAATAAAAAGAGCAGGTAGAGTAACTTTAGGAGCACCACACCTTGTTCATATGTGCCTGTGAATCTGTGTTATCTGCACCCCCACGGGGCTTCTTGCAAGAGGTTTGGAAAGACAGAGCGGGACACAGACAGGGAGAGTCTTGGAAAAAGAAAGGGAAAAAATAAAACCCAGAGAAAGAGAAAACCAGCAGTCCCTGTTTAAACCACTAATATTACTTATGCTGTGGTTCAGGCACTTTGCTGTTGGATTCCAGATGCTCTTCAGTGTCAGCCTAGTTTGTTACCTTCAGCTCATTCTCAAGAAGGATTTTGCAGTTAACAACCCTGAGGAACCAATTCCCCTCCTGTCACACTCCCAGTTCCCCACTCAGCTGTGCCAGGTACCTGAGGTGCTTGTGCCCCACTTACAAATCAGTTAACACTGATTCTGAAATGGCCTGTGCAGCACTGTTTGCATTTGTGCTGCACCAGATCTCACAGAAAGAATTGTAGAAAGAATCGTATCCTGCAGAATACACCACCTAAGGAGTCTTTCTGCTGTGCCTTTTGCAATCGGATATGTCTGTCTCGTATTGGCCTCATAAGCCACCAGCGTGCCTGTAGCAAATGTGGATAGAGCCTTCCCAAATCTTCGTTCGCGAAGCCTCGCCATGATGTGATATGGCACCAGATCTACAAACCAAACGGAAACCTGGCAAACCTGGCTCTGTGGGACACTTAATGCTCTCAAACCTTGCTGAATTCAGTGACACTCCAAGACATTTCCATTTCAGAAGGTTTGAAAAAAGTTGTCCATAAATAATTATGCTGATACTTTTTCATATTTTACTGATCTGTAGAAACATTCCTCCTTTAGTCTTCTGAAATTCTCCTATCAGTCAACTGACAGCACTGAAAAAACCAGCTTAGTTTCCTCACCTGAAGATGCAAGGAAAGCAGTAGGATATATCCCCTTTGTATGCACATCCTGCTCTTCCTACATTTTTTTCTCTCCTACCCCAGCAGTCTAGAATTCAATTACTGGTCAGGATTTGGTGGTGATCAATACAATACTGATTACAGAACATGTAGGTTTCAGTGAAACACTATTTCACAGAACATACCTACATTTTCATTTTGCCATCCTTTCAGTTTCTCCCCAGAAGTAAATTTTTCTTTCTCTTTCCTTCCCACACCCATGTGCAAGAACTAAGACAATTCTCTCATCTATTACTCTATTGTTATTTCTCCCAAATAATGACTGTACCCAAACACAGAAGCAAGTATTAACAAAAATGCAATTTAACCATGGTATTTCATGACATTCAGGAAGACCACAGAGATTACATTCTGAATGTTTCTGGAACATCTAAGCTCACCTCTTTTACAGAACTACTGAAATAGGGATAGAAGAGACCCTTCAGGTGGTTTCCTTGAAACTGCTCCAATTTTTCTGTGTTAGTTTTCTTTATGTCTGCCCTTATATTCCAAGAAACCATGTGCTTACCACTAATCCATAAAGCAACAATTAGCATCATGTAAAAGTTTTATCGGACAGCCTAAATTTCCCTTCCATTAAATTAATTCAAATATCTCTAGTTTTAGTTTTTTGTATTACAGTAACTCAACTGCTTCTTTGCTGTTAACACCATTCAAATACCTCTAAGCCTTCTATTCTCCTTCAATCATCAATGTAATCAAAAGAATGGTCTTTCAATCTTTCTTCATAGGCCATCCGTTATTCAGTCTCATGAAAACTTTGGGTTTCCTCTGCACTTGCTGCAATTTATCATCGTCTTTCTGATAATCTGGGACTTATTTCTCCCACTTTGCAAAAGCTCTGACAACAAAATAAAACAAAATAATAAAGCAGTAAATCTGTATGAGAAATAAATAATCTGGTTTTATTATAAGCAAAATGAATTTAGTGAAAAGCAGGGGTTGGTGGGATTTCTTTCTTCTCTTTCATTTAATTCCAAGAGTTTTAGGCACCTTGTGGAGACTGTAAGGTGAAAAGCCCCGTCTGGGCATGACACCAAGGAAACATCGTGGTCGGAGTAGGGAAAAAAATATATAAAAATAGAAAATATACCCTGGCCACATGGCTGGCCTTGGTGCGCAGAGACCCCCCTCTGTACATAGGAGTACATCATCAATCAATCAGGAGAGAGGGTAACACCCCCTCCTGAGTTCAAAAAATTACCTTTTAAGGTAAAATACCTTACACCTGTTGAATATTTAACAGCTTATGTAACCAAAAGGGTAAAAAAGGGCGCGTTTTTCAAACGGCGGGGTGCTCGGACCAGGTCACGAGTTCGTGCACCCAGCACGCTGTTAATAAAGCTCTTTGTTTCACTGTATTTGGTCGTCTTCTAAATTTTCATTAGAGATATTTCTCACATCTGTCAATGGCATTTGAGATCAAAGTACAGAGGAAAGACTAAATAAATGACAAATTCAGGCTTGGACTCAAAGTCAAATACAATATGACTGACAGCATCATCATCATCATCAACATTGATGCAGATAAGGGATAAAATTCTGCCAGACTTCCCTTGAATACAAAATGTACTCAGGAATGCAAAGGCTGTTTCATGGAAGAGCAATGTCCAGAAAAGAATGAGGAAATATGGACAGTAAGAAATAAGAAAAAAGGGATTAAACAGGGCCTTTATTAATACATGATATATATAAGTGCAGGAAAGGGAAAAGTGTTTGAGAATATATGAGAACACCTGTCTAAGGAGTTTGGCAATAAGGGTGGTGAGTCTGACGAACATGAGCCTTCAGTAAGAGGAGAAAGCTGGATTTCAATTCAGCATCACCTGAAACAAACTCCAGAGCTACCATGAGATATGTCAAAAGATGCTTAAACATGCTAAAGTTTGTCACAGCAATTCTGATGGCCCACATGCGGTAACAGTCACCTATGAATTAAAACCTATTTGATTCTATGACTACAGTCAACAGCACCTTTGGGGAAAGGGAAATTCAGCTTTACTGCAAACAACCTTGTTAAACAGAGCATTCCCAAGAAAGGGGTGTGCATACCCCTTTTGTGCTTATTCAGAGAATTCCTGTTTCCCTGACTCCAGGGGACTGCAGGACTTTGCATCTAAAATTTAATGCCTCCACTGCAGAAGTAATTTAGTGAACAAACAGAGAACTTGGAACAGATACATAAAAATAACTCTGAAAAGCTGGGTTCCATTACAGTAAGACTGATTCCATTTAAGTCCCAAGTAACCTTACAAAAGCATACAACTGTGTTACAAACTAGAAGCTTTTAAAATACAAGTAAAAATGGTTTACATAAAGCAGGATTAACAGTCTGGCATTCACAGAAGATTCTCACAAGCTTATTCAGTGCTATTTTTGAAGTGTAGTTTTGAGATGCCACCAATAATAGCTACAGCTTCTCTGGCACTAGAAAAATAACTTCAGAGTTGACATGGATGCCAAACAATAGTTTCAGCCAGGAGTTTACTGAAAATGGCCTGGCAGCCTCTGAGGATGCAGGAGAGATCACAGAGATCCAACACCCTCTCAACAACACCGACAGCAATTCTGCCCTGTTTGCATTAGTGAAAATGTTTCCAACAGACATCCAGGGCTGACAACCACTGACCACTCACTGCAAGTTAAAAGCATTTCAAACAACAAAAAAATATATGGGAGTTGATGCAGCACACATTTATCACTCTTTTCAAGCTGCAATAGACACTTTTATTAGTATAGAGAACATACTTTGGTTTGGGAAAAATGAGGTATTTAATTTTAAGGTTTTTAACTCCCCTTGTTATGACTTTATATTAATCAGCCTAACGTGGAACAATTTGCTCAAATCACATTTAGTATTGCAAACCTAAAAATATCTCTGATGCAGATTCTTTAGAAGTGCAGTATAGGCAAGATGTGCATGCTATTATTACAGAAGAAAAAAAAGCAAAAAATACCAGGTATGTGTTAGCCAATGTCTACAAAAGATGATGCTAAGGGGAGAATTGATTTAAACCATTCTATAAAAATAGTAACTAATATCTTGGACATATGTAACAGGTATTCATTTAATGAAAGAAAAATCAGAAACATAATATTTTCCTCTGAATCCTCTGAAAATCACACCCTCTCCAACGAAATATCAAATGTACCTTCCAGAGAAGGTTTTCAGCATCATTCTGCTGGACAAGCTTATGTGGAAGATTTTAACTCTTGGCACCCAGCTGAGCAACACCTTTGACCTCTGAGGAGTCTGACTGTGCCAGTGAAATAGTGAAATACTCACTGAAAAACTGGAAGGCACAGTGTTGGCCCTGAGGAGGCTGTGGGCAGCCAAGCAGCAAATCCCCTTCTTGTAGCACCTGCCTGCTTTACTCTGCACAGGTGCCCTGAAGGGGCAGCAAAGCTTTGGTGACTCATTCAGAACTTAACAGGTTTTCCCAACTGCAGTGGTTTGTAAGGAACTCTGAATGAGGGAGAGCCTTTGGCTGAAGTTAGAAGCAGAATAAACTGAAATGACGTTTCGCCACATGTGGTGGTAAGGCTTGATCACTGATCTCACTCCTTCAGTGAAACAGCTTCACTTTTATCTGTTCTGTAAATTTAATGACCAGTTGTTATGATGATTTCTGTCCACTTTGGTGACTGTGCTTTAGTCAAAAAGTAATGTTTATTGAGCAAAGGGTGAAAATACGATAAACATTTACGGATTAAGCCTGTATAAATATTTACTTTCTGAAACACACTGCATGAAATCAGCAAGAAACATCAGGTTGGCCATGTAGGACACATTTCTAAAAGTACTAATGGCTTGTTTACTCTGTACTAGTTTTAAACCCTGTTCAAATATCGTCTGCTGACCCTCTTTTGCCATTCTGCACCCCCAAGGCAAGGCTGAACACTCATCACTCAACTGAGATAAAACAAGAGGTCCTGCCATTCATATTTCCCACTGATTACAGAAAAAAATGCACGTGGTGTAAATTTTCATCATTCTCTCTCTGGTTCTGGAGGGCACGGCTGAACCGGGTATGGAAAACACCACCTCAACAGGACCTAATTCTGCATCAGCTCCAGAACTATTTAGACAAAGCTCTTGAAAAGTCTCCGTCTCTCAGGTTTAGGTTTTGAAGTCAACTTCTGAGTGCTACCAAGAAGTCTTCAAATGTCTCCTCTCCAGTCACCCTTGCGTCCACACAGAGAGCACCGAGGCCACTCTGCCTGGTGAGGTGTCAGGAGCTGAAGCTGCACTGAGAACCACCAGCCCTTGGAAAGTAACTCCCCTCTCCATAGCAACAGCAATACTGCTAGTGTCCTCAACCATTCCAATAGTCTTCTTCAGGCTAGGGCAAGCCTACAGCTGGAACTGTGACCTCCAAGGTACTACCTAATTCCCACAATAAAAATACTGTCCTAATTCCAGACTGTTTATACCTGGGGTAGATCAGCAATAGGTCTTGGTGATGTGGGGTAATGCGAATTTGTGAAGGGCCAGGTTAACAACTGCCAGGTGGAATTATGGTACCAGATAAGACTTATTAAAAAAAAAATTAGTCAGACCAGCAAAACAGACAATGATCTTATTTCCCAGATGAGTTCCCATAAGGATGCCTTGCCTTACAGACTGTTGTCTTGCCGTAATTTTTTTCTGTCTTCTCTAGAGGTCACTGCACAAAGTGCATTCCACAATAAAAGTTCTCCAGTGACTGATCTGAATGTAAAAAACATTCCAAAAACTGTTCAGAATGACTGAGACAACCCAGCCATCTCTGTACACTCTGGAGTCTCTTTGCAAAACAGCTCTTCAAATACTAATGTCACTGAAGTCTAAAGGGCCCGGAGGATGAAACACTTGCCACATTCACCTATTTTTCTTGCAGCTGACAGTGAATTAACAAGCACATTCCTTCAGTTAAGCCATCAGTGAGCTCCACTGGGAGTTTGGATCCCTTAATGGGGAAGAAATTGCAGGGTACTTGAGCATGTGGGAGATGGATATTTAGAATTAACAGAACTGGGAAGGCTCTTGTAGTGGGAACCAAAAAGGCAGCATTCACTGGGGGGAAAAAACCCACAAAAAATCCATGAAGACCAGTTATTCCATGTTCTTGAATGATGCTGCTTTGCAGGGACCTTTCTTCAGGCTCCATATTCATGGTCTAGACTCCACAACCAGTTTCCCAGACTCGGCTTTTGATTCTTTACTCCAAACAGCCCGTCTCTCACAGACACTGCCATCTCCTCAAAGTCCTAAAGATCTAAAGGGATTACTCAGTGCTCCAGATCCTCACCACAGTCCTCTGCAATGGATGCCAACACAGCTTTTTACCAAGGGAAGATAATTCACCAAATGAAAAGTGTGTGCTTGGAGCTTTTCCCCTCTCATTTACCCTTTTCAAGGATTCTGCTGCAGCTTCTTTCCAACATCTGACTCACTAAATACCTATCTTCATGCTACAGTGGCTGTTATTACGACAAACTACATTGTCATATCATTTCAAAAATCACACGAAAGTCCAGAGGCTCTGAATGGCTACATTTAAACATCAGCTTTAAAGCTGAGAAAGGTAAGCAGTTCTACAGCAGGAAGGGACATCTGAAGACACAAGTACATAAAAAAAAATAAAAATAGAATGTAAAAAAACCCAAAAAGAAACACACCAAACCAAAAAAACTCCACATGGTAGCAGTAGAGCACTGCCAGGATGTTGTGAAATACAGATATATCTCTAGAAACAGTATTATGTATGAAACCTGAAATGAGTTTAACCATTAAAAAGTGAATTATCTAATTCCTGGGCAGTTGTTTGTTAAAAAAACCCAATGTAGTGTTTTGGACCTTGGTTTTTCCCCAGAGGCTGAAAAGTGGTAGACCCCAAGGGGTGGAAACCCCTGGAAGTTTTGAAGTTTTGCCCAATGGGCGCTCCTGCAAAAATGTAAACATATCACAAGCTCACCAGAAGAGATGAGTTGTAGTTTAGTTGTTGTTGGAGAGGTGGCCATGTTGTGAGCCACGAGGTAGGGGCTCTGAGCCCCTCGGGGCCTCTGGCCCCCTCCCAGCCCCCGGCTGGGGGGATTGCAGAGACTTGGAACAGTCTTAGACTGGGCTAAGTGTCTGTAGTATGCTGGGAGATGTTTTTCTCCATGGGCGCAGAGCAGCAGCCAGCACTGACCAGAGAAACGGTGGCACAGAGCCAGGACAGATAAGACCTGAACCGGAGAAGCAACAGAGACATGCAGCATCGCAGAAAGGACTCCTGGAAAGGGAGAGAGAGAGAGCATGCAGCAGAGCTACAGAGTTTGGGGTAAGACTGATACCAGAC
>NW_016690194.1:6406043-6489678 GCF_001604755.1 Lepidothrix coronata | reverse complement strand
AGATCTGGTCCATTGTAAATACTATATGTCATGGTAGAGATATTGTGATCGTGTGTATAATGTGATATGGTATTTATTGTACAGTCATTGTAATATATTCCCTTTCCCCCACTTTGAGTCTGGTGTGTTTTGTCTGGAAAAACCCATCTCACATTAGGTTGAGATGTAGGAAGGGGCTTAGACTAGGAGATTGGATTTTAGAGCTATCTCAAACCATGACACCCAAACAATTTTATCATGTGAATATGGTTAATTTTAGAGGATGGGCAAATTGGTGTACACTCCCTCTTTTCACAACCTTCCTTATGGCTGGACCTCTGTATCCATTCATTGAAATACACAAGTCTTTCCACGTGCCAAACACTGCAACACAACAGGGCTTTAAAAAACTGGGTTTCAGATTTTCAGACAGAGGAAAACTTTGTGCTGTACTATCCAAAAAATTACAGCCTGGCTCTTGTTCTACCTACCTATTCCTTTATCTAAAACAAACTGACAAAACCTCTAAATAGAACAGTGAAATAAATGAACATAAAGTACAGCACAGGTGCTATTAGCACATTAATCTGCTACAGAATTGTCAGTGTCTCATTACAAGTGATTCTTATTGAAATGCAGAAGTGATATCCAAACTACAGAATTTATAAACAGATTAACATTCATTTGAAAACAGCTAACTAGAGCCAAGTGGTTTCACTTGCAAGTGTGATTTTAGATAAGCATAGGGACACAATGCTTTGTTTTAAAGGGAAATAGTAATTTATGGCACAAGGGCCTATTGCACCATCTCATCTCACTGAATCCAGCCACTAAATCTTAGCATTACCAATCCAGTGTATGTATTCTAGAACCCTACTCATACTTTCTTCTATCAGCACATCACTGATAAAAAAGTAAGATTCTACCAAATCTAATTTTTATAAACTTGCATCCCTTTATTATGTCAGCCTCAGTTTTGCTAAGAATAAAACATTTTTAAACAAACATGCAAACCCAAAGGAAATACTCTAGGACAGAATGATGCTGTTTAGAAAATAATAACCCCTTGTAATTATGGTTATACCTTTTTGTGAAAAACACTGCAGAGGCCTCTCTCTAAATCTGGCAGCTTACAAAGAAGATTTTGAATCTGACCAAACACGTTGGATTCTGACAGCAGAATTTCAGACACAGCATCAAGCCGGGCATTTATTTCACTGTAAAAGAATAAGACAATAATTAACACTTGTATTTCTCTAGTAGAAGGCATACATCCAGTGAACCTCTTCCTTCAGTTTGTTTTAGGGGAATTAAGGAATGCAGAAGATTTTGAGATTTTATTAAAAACACAAGTAAGATCCATTCTCCTCTCTTTGTGCTCAAAATAGCCAAATATACACTTCCGTGCCCAACTCTACATGTACTTCTGGTGGTAAATAATATGACTAACACTGAATCCTGAATATCCAACCTTAAATTTACAGACAGAGGATGGGCAGACAGAGTTTACATTTGAACTCTACACAACATACTTTATTCCAACAGGTTGTACCTACTACTTCCCATTTTACCCCTCTACATTTGATCCAGACCACTGATTGGTAATTACATAGATCAAACCATGCTGGGCTTTTTACTTTTTTTTTTTTGTTAAAACCTGTAACATTAATCTCTGTATTTCAGGACTGAAGTCAACTAATGAGAAAACATTTTCTGATGTGAAGAAACAATTCTGTGGTTCTTTACACCTTCCTTTCAATCATATTCTTAAAGCCACTGTAAGAAAAGAGCTGTAAAAATGGACAACTACTGTCAAGTTTCACCCCAAATCTACATTTATTTCCAACATATGCATGGACGGGCTGTAGAGTGCAGAGATAAGGTAAACTCCATCTCTTCTTTTTGTGCAACCAAATTGCCTTATTGCTGCTTTCTAGGAAAAGACTGAGAGTAGGGGTAAATGGATGTATCCAAAACATGTGTGCAAAACCCCCCCACACCTGTTCTCCTGGACCAGTCAGATGCTCTGAGCTCAGCCAGCACAGAGGAATGGGAAGCAAGGATGCAATAAAAATAAATGGTTTTGGGGAAATTGCCTGTCTTGGCCATGGCTTTTATTGCAGAACTGCTGTGCCACTTTCCATTGCTACCAAATGCTGCCCACGAGGAAATCAGTGAAATCAGGCACCTCCACAGGCTGCAGACATTACAACAGCCTGGCAGACAGAGGCCTCTGGCCCTGAAGACAGCTAAATCTAAGAGTTCTTGAACTTTTATTGTACTGTATGTGAAAGGGAGAACATCAGGAATGAGTGTGCACTCAGACAAACAAATGTAACAGCGCCTGACCGCCGGGATTCTTCCAGTGACACACTGCTTTATACCAAAGCAGCCAAATCATCCCCTCCTCTGCCACAAATGACACACCTTCATCCCAAGAGCAGCCCTGTTGTACAACACCAGGATTTGCACTGTCCTACCATCCACCTGGACCACAGGTAGATGGACCTTCCAGTGCCTCTGTGTGAACTGAGGACAGCCTCTGGTGCCTGGACCTGGACACCTTGGGAACTCACTGTTATCTCTGAACTGCACAGCAGACTCCCTGATAGCACCAGAGCACCAAAAATACTCCACTATTCTAAAAGACTGCTTTTCCCCCCCAACCCTGAGGGAAACAGAAGGGTCAGACCTCACAGGCTGTGCCTGGCAGCCCTGCTGCAGGTCGCAAGAATACCTGCTTCACTCCTCCAGCAGTGCCAAACGCACTCAGCCAAACATTTATCCTGCTCCTCTGGGCAGCCAGGAGACCTAGAAGCAGCAGCAACAGCAAAGGACAGAGCTAAGCCTTAAATCTGATCCCAGAGCCACGATCACGGATCTGGTGTGCGCTGACAGAGTCACAGTTATGCAACCAAACAACCAAACATCAGGCTCTTGGCACCCACACAGGGCATGCCAGGCAGAGATTTAAGCCTTGTGCATCAGTTAGTGAGATGCTCTCAGCAACAGCTGGATAATGGAGAGAGAATGGAGAAGTGTCAGTATCAATGACAGAGTAATAAAACACCCTGAGTGCATAGTTCTAAAGCCAGCAAACAGTTACACTGATACCCTAAAAGGTCAGCGTCACCAGTCACAATTACATTTTCATGGAAAATTATTAAAGTTTGCTGTACTTGAGATCATGGAACACTCCTGTGCATGAGGGAGTACTGAACTGTTAAATTATAAGCATATGTACCTTAAAGAAGATAATAACCGGTATTTTTTATTATAAAAAGCCTTGTAAGCAGCACAACTCTGTCACTTAATTTAAACAGCACTATTATATCTAGGTCAACTAAAAACTTGCAGTGATATGTAAAATAGATGCAGATATTTGAAAAACTTCTCCCTACAAAGCTTAATCTGCACTTTAATCATCCTCACATATGGCTGTGTTACTGGAGCTCCAGTAATCTAAAACTAAGCATCCATACAGTTTTTCTGCTTTAATCCTACAAACAAGAAAGGGTCAAAAAAATGGCATTCAGTACCAAATGACCCATTTTTTCCCACCTGTAAAAAAACATAGTGGGATTCCTATTTCAAACAGGAAGTACAGCAAAAAATTGTGTGAAATATGATGTGCATGAGGAAGGGGGGACTGGGATGAGATGATAAAAACAGAGGATGAATTTCAAAGTATGCTTTTAAACTTTAAATACATATACTTAAATTAATGAACATTTTGTTGAGGGCCAGTATATACATATTGCACTGATCAGCTGCTAAACAAATTTGTTCTGTATTGCAGAGTTATTCAGCATATATGAATTAGTCTGGGGTTTCTAATCTCTACATGGTCTGGAAAAGAATTTCACCCCCAGAAAATCTGAATCTAACACTATATAAAGGAACTCAACAGCCAGCCAAACTGGCTACTACTTCATGCTCTACTTAGGTGCAGTATTAGTCTGTTCTTTCTCTTCTGTATAAAACATGTCGGCAATCTGAGCTTTATCCAATTTTCCAAACAATCTTCAGAGAAATAATGTAACATAATTCAGTTGACTAAAAGCAATACACTTACTTCTGCTGTACTCCCCATCTAAGAATAGCATCATTATTACAATACTAAAATCACTTTGCAGTGTATTTAAACAGATCAAAATCTACCTGCAGAATTTTTATTCTAGTCATTGAAAAGAACTACTTGAAATGAAATAACAACATATTTCCCTGTGTTATTCTGCTGCTAAATATGTGAACAATATAGAAAATTAGAAAATACATAGATATTTGAATCCCAAACTAAAAATTATTTTGACAAAGCAGAAGGCTGCAGATCCAAAAGCATTGCTCTGAATAAACATCTGAGCAGTCTAAATAGGCTTGCTGGTTGCTGGAGTGGTAACAGATCTGCTGATCTCTCCTACAGCAAAGCAAACCTGACATTTTTAGATATGATAATATATCATTACATTTGAGGCAGAGTGAAACTGATAATGTAGCTGCTATATAAGAATGACAGAACATTTTCATTTGTATAACCTTTTATTTTTATACAAGGTAAATAAATACAAATTTATCAGAAGTCTATTAACTTACAATAAATGCACATAGTATGAGTCCATTCATCATGCTAAGGACATAGCTCAAGTACAGTGTGTACAACTGAAATTAATTCTATTAAATCTGTTTAGAAACCACAGTGGTATGTAGAACTGTCAATCACAGGAATTCAACCTTTAAAAAATATAATGAAGGCTATGAAACAATAAACGCTACTTTACATAAACTATATTATCTAAATCAAAGCCTAGCAGCCTCCTAACTACAGCATTGTAAAGAATGAAAATATATTATTTAAGTTACTCACTCACACAATACGCTTTTTTTCTGACTTTCCTTCAGAACATGGTTCGTGAATGAAGACTTTGGATGAGTTGATTAAGTTAAAGACCTCGTTAAACTGTACAGAGTGTTTTATGCTTCAGACCACTCCCTTTCACGACAAGCAACTAATGCCATCAAAACCCAAGGCCATGGTAGAATTACCACAGTGCAATCTATACGCTGTGTATGATTTTTTAAAGAACAAGCAGATGAAAAACTGGCTCATTGCAGAAGCTGGAAGGTCAGAGGGATAAAGTGTGTGTGTCAAACTGACAGCTGGCTGGCTCCAGAGCCAGCCAGGGACACTGGCAATGCCAGCCAGTGACTGTTGTGGCTGGAGAAGGGGCCATGCGGAGGAAGGGCAGCACTCTTCCGGGACAAATGTCCTTGATTTGTCTGTTGGAGAGAAGGACAACACAGCACAGGTGCAGGAATCATGCCAGGAAGTGGGCACGGACTGTACGGACGGATCAAGATCACCAAATGCCCCCAAAGCCTCTGACCTATCTCCAGAAAGGTCTGGAACAGACTGCATACGAGAACTAATTTGCATAGAAAGCAAGAAACTGATCTCCAGGACAGCAAAACTTACCTGTAAAAAGGTGCCCCCTCAAAGCCTGGGCACAACCCCAGGATCCTGCACACCCTACCAGTTGCACCAATGCTGGAGCCCGGACTGGTGACCTCTCTTTTCTCCCTCTCTTTCTCCCCCTCTTTAATCCATCTCCCTATCACTCTTCCCTTCCACCTTACCCCTCTGTTCAAACCCCACTGCCATGTGCTTACAACAGGAGATGAGGGACTAACACATGATTTCCCTGCCAAGTGTGTAATTTACTAATAAAACTGTATTAACTTTTGCAGACCCTCTGACTTCTGATGTTGCATCAACAGATCTTGGGAGCTCCCTTCCCCTCGAGGCTTTTTTACCAAGTATCTAAGTTAGAAACAGGCTAACTTCATGGGATGAATCTAGATTTGTTAAATTTGTTAAAATTTGCTGGAATGACCACTGGAATTTCACACATGGGCACCAATGAAAAAAGTACAAACAAGGGTAACTACTTCACATTTACTAGAGTGAAATTTAAGTGAAACCTAAAAAAATTAACATCCTTCTGGATCTGCTCACTTGTTTTTAACTTTTTACTCTCCAAACTCCTAATGTCTCAAGCCTCTCCAGAGAGGTCCAGCGTTCCCCTAAATAAATATGCAGGACAATATTCTTGAATGGATCTCAAATACTTAACAGCAACATACAAGTACTCTAAACTTTATCTTCACATCTGTTAAAAGATATGCAAATGGCAATCAAACACTTTTGTTTATGTTCACACACAATGTTTTTCAGCTATTTGTGCCTAAAAAGGGAACGGTTGGCCACTTCAGCCACCCTGAATGAAGGCCTGATTGCTCCATTGATAAGGAATTAGACACAGCATTCAATGAGACCAAAACACAGCTAGCAAAAATGAATGAACACATGTGATGATGCTGCAATCTTTTTCTTTCCTACAACAATTTTGAGATCTCAGGCATATGCTGTAACCTGCATTTGTGCATTTTATACTGGCAGTGATGCTATAAAATCATTATTTTTAGGAGGAAAATTTAGCTGTGCTGTAGGATTGGTGGATTTTAGTCATAAATCACTATTGCAAAAAAAGAAGTATATTCTAATCCTGCTGTGGATGATGATGGTATCAAATGGCAACCAGTTTAACTGTGAATTAAACTGGTTTCTTCAAGGACCTTTTGGAATTTTGTTTTACTGCCCAACATTTTAATTATGGGAACAAGACCAAAGTCAAACTTGAAAGACTTTCCTTTAGGATTGTACTTCATGCATTGAAGTATAAATAAAACAGCACTCATTGCATTCAAAGTGAGAGTATTTAGAACAAGATAATATTTTATATTAAAAAGATGTCATTGCCAACATGACTATAAAGAGACCCTCTTCTACTCCGTTCTACAGTACATATCCTCCAAATAAAAGTCATGTTGCATTAGTAATACCAATTTACACTCTTCCTCTTCTTTAATAGTACATAAGGAACTGTCAGCAGTCCCGAACTGTGCAGTTCTGAATTTCTTAAATTTACAGTCATTCTATGCTCTTGCAGACAGAGCGTATTCAGACTAATGGTAATTATCAATACCATCCTACAAGGCTTCAATTCCACCTGAATAAAAGCATCATCTCATCCAGAACTGGAGGAAATGGGGGACAAAGTATACTAGAACCACAGGGGAGAAAAAATGGAAATCTAGTTTTTGAGGGGTAATTACAATTTTGGGTTTTGTAAACCACAAAGCAAAGGCTGAAATGTTTTCAGCAACTCTCTAAATGCATACCATTTTTTATCTTCCTTGAGATTTAAACATCAATTTTGAACTCTCTGTTCAACTCCAGCCAACCCTGACAAGACAAAGGAAGGTGTTTGATCTCAAGAAAGCAGATTTCCTACAAATTGTGCAAAAAACAGCAACTGAGCAAGGCACAGACACAGATTAATACCCAGGATGCAGTATTTATTTGTGTGTTCTGTTTGGACTGAAGATGGGCAAGCAGCACTGCTGTGTCTTGGAGACAGTCATAACACCTAGGAAAGGGAACTGCAAAGATGAAGGTGGGAGGTGGCAGCCATGGATGTAACAGAGACAAGGAAAGACACATTTTGCAGAGGTCTCAGATTGTTCATGTGCAGGGCAACAACTTTCTCACCCTTTCCTCTGTACCACCACCACAGGACAACATTCCCACAATACACAACAAAACAAGAGGTGCAAATCAGAGCCAGGTTTGCTCAACAAGGCCTGTGTGAAGCTCTTCTTTCTCCTTCTCCTGTAGCCATTGAAAAACAGTAACTTTCATATCCACTTCAAGGGTTCTGAGATTTATTTTGCATTAGGAAATAAACTATTTGTAAATGTTGCACATAGACAAAGACACAAAGATCACACTGTGCTACAATATGTATCTTGAGGCCAGTCCTGAACCCTTTGGCTGCTGAGTGTGATAATACACAGCTCTACTCCTTACCCTGCTGAAACTCCACTGCCTGACTAGGAAGCTGCATATTTCATTCACTAAGAAATGTTCCAAGCCTTCCGTTTCCTTTTCTTTCCACTACCCTTACAAAGTCAGGCAAGGAAGGCACTGGGTGGAACTTGAATGTCAAAGGTAAGAGAAGGTTTCTGTAATCCACAATACATAACTTTGCAAAAAAATACTTTCCTGATTCCTCCTAAAAAGCTCAGTCATCAATGACTGATCCACTCTTGCCTCATCATCTTTGTATAGCCAGGTGAGTAAGTAAGGACATCACACCTTTCCTGGTTAAGCCTTTTTTTGACTTTTCTTTTTTTAACAAATGTACAAATCTTGTTTCTACATGTACTACATCACCAATCATCTGAAGAGTATCTTCAAGTTTGCCAAAATGAGCTGTCTGTACACATTTTACCTTTATTCAACCTAAGGTATGGCTTCTCCACAGGAAGTTTAGTCATCATTCCAAGTGATTTTCAACTCTAAGGCATAAAGCAGTAATTACACTCTCTCACTTTTTGATACACCTACCCACATACTGGGAAAGACGCAGTGCAGAAACCTGACTTCCTCTGAAAATGTCTCTCCAGGAGGCTCAGGTGAATTACAATTACAAAATGTTCTCTAAGTGCATTTGTGTGCATTACTGGGAACAATATTACCGGATGTCTGATGCACTAAGTACCTGAAATTACAACTTAGAGTCAGAAATGGAGAAATACACAGAGCAAAGTAGCTTTTCTAACTTCAGCTGAGGAGCACTGTCATCTCCAGCCACAGAAGCCTGAAAAATGTCAAGCATCACTCTCTAGAAGCAGGAAAGAGAAAAGGAATAAGACAAGAAAAAAGGACTACAAACTTTTGAACTGGCTCTGCACTGAGGCAAGGGAGAATCTAAACTAAATATACTGGTTAAAAAAGAATGCCTGGAGTCTACAGGCAAGCAGTTTTCTACCTGCCTGGAAAAGGACTCTGTTTTACTGTGAATGGTATTTCACCTCCTGGATCACACAGGGGATGATTTAGGGGCAAAATGGCTGGAGGCAGGTCCTCTCCAGCTCTCCATCCCCAGAGCTCTGGCTCCCTCCGCTGACAACTCCACAAATCCCAAAAGGTCATAAGGGCAGGAAGAGAAATAAACTAATTTACTTCCATTTATTTCCACAAAGTGGCTCAGAAATTCTGCCTACATGCTTTTAAGGTGAACACAAGGCCCTAATTAACTTCCATTAAGCCCAGTACTTTTTAGGATAGTTACATCAAAGGCCTTTTGGAAGTGGGTAAGACATATGAAAGAACAATTAAAAAAAAGAAAGGCACACTGAAATTAACTTATTACAAAAGGCTAATAAGAAAATTAAGCAGTGATGCTTCAGAAGTACAGTGCTTTCACATATAAAATTTGGTCAAGGAAAAAAAAATCCTTCTGAAAAAACATTTGTAAATTATCAACAACAGCAAGATGCTAAAACACTGAATTACCTCACCATTTTAAACTGGTGAAAAATAATAAACATAAAAACTGTTTAATATATTTACAAAAGTAAAACAGAAGGGAAAAATATTTTAGATAACCAACGCAAAAGGATTTTCTATATGCTACAGCTGAAGGGAACAAAGAAATTATTTAGAATTAAGTAAATTCTACATGGACAATGCTGAGGAAAGGCACATTTAAAAGAACAGATCCAAAAAATTAAAATGTAGGGAAAAAACATTCAATGGAGTCAATACTGTCAATTACTACACATTCAGGTACAATACTCCAATAAAGTCTGCAAAGATAAACCAGATATGATGGAGTCCCTTTCAAAACCAAGGCAAGTGAAAACTTGCATGACAGTGTCACAAAACAAAACATTTCTAAAGCACTGATAAAAAAAGGACAGGTCAAAATACAGGAGTGACCAAACAATCATCACATTTCATAATTAGTAAAAAGGAACACTTTCCCATTGTATACAGAGATAACAAAAACATCCACAGCTACTGTAGAAGAAATTAAACATAGTAAGGATGTAAATATTTGCGAAGCAAGGAAGACATCCATCATTTATTGGCAAGTTTAGGAATAAAACAACCTCCAATACTGGGTCATCCTCGTTCACTGTCAAAAAGGATACTGAATTAGAATTGTACCAAATCTGATTTCTGCAAAGGAATTTCTAACCTGGTCCAAACCCACTACTATTTATCTGTGCCCAAACAGAGCAGTTTAAGCCTTTCAAACCAATTTATAACATCCACATCTTCTGTTGTATAATTTCCTATGCAAACTCCCCTGTGGATCTCAGGCCTTCAGGACAAACAAATACATTCAACACCACTATAAACACAGATTTAGCCCAGGATGAAGAACTATCTCACCTGGATTTCATGAGAGGCTGGGTCACCCATTTCTTCAGTCTTCGACGTCCAAAGGAAGTTTTAGTATGATTCAAGACCCAGAGCAGACTTCCTTTTGTTTTCATGTCCATCTAAAATAATAAAAACATCTTCATTATTTTTAGCTGAGCAGTCAGTGTTGTAGTGGAAAGATCTCCACCATGTTATATAAAACATTTTGTTTAGGCTTTAAGATATGCTAACTGCATGTTCATTTACCAATCTCACCCACCAACAATACATTATATAAAGTACCTCCAAGAGTCATAAGATATTTAAGTATGCTTTTCCTTTAGCCAGAAAATCTTTTTAGTAATTGACTGGAATAAATTAAGCAAGTGGAGTTAAGTTCTGTGCATAAAGCTCTCAGCAGGAGCAAAAGAACAGACCCTACCACAGACATATCCCTCAACTGCAGTTCTTGCTCAAGAACTTAAGTTGCTCAAGTAAAGTTCTTTGTTAGTCCAAGTACAATAAGGTTCCTAACTCATACTGAAAGCCAGTACAGATGAACTTTGATTTATGCCTCTGAAAATGTGATCCACCTTCAGTCTAATCCCATTTAAAATAATTCAAGCTTTTTGGGTGAAATTTGCAAGCAATTTAACCAATTTCATTGGGAAGGCAGCATTTATTAAAAAAAATTACGTTTGTCCTTACCTGATTCTGCAAAATTTCAAGATTTTTCATTGTTGTCCCATTAATTGTCATGTATTCAGTTTCACTGGACAACTGTTTGAAATTTCTGGGGAGAGGAATTTCATATGTTATATCTTTAATTCAGGCACAGACAGAACAGTGAAACACTGCCAAGTTCCTCATGTTAGATAATTCATTAGTTATGCAAAATAAATTAAAAAAAAGTCAAGTAAGAAATCAAAATCTATTTAAATAAAAGAACTGAATACTAATAACTTATTTTAACTTACTGTTTGGAAAAAAAATCACTTTTTTTGTTTAAGACTCACTTCCCAGTCTCCTGCAATGACTCTGACAAAGCTCAGAATAAAATCCAGCTCTCCTGTTATCTAATCCTTTGACACTAAATGGCTAATTTATTCAGTCTACAACTAAGCAGAGACAGGACAAATAATCAATACTTCAAGAGTGGAACAGACTTTTAACACAATTCACCATCAAAAAAGCATATCAAAACACATATTCTTTTTTTATTACTACTGCTACCAGTACAATTATTTAGGAAAATAAATATACAGTATATTTACATTGTATGATTTTGGTTTTGATGTGAAATAACCATGACCAAAATTACTGGACTTTTTGATACTCCTTAACAGAACTAGATGAGACCAACCCAAAGGCTGTGTTGCTTTAGAATCAACACTAAAAAAATAATTGTGTTAGATGTGTAATCTTATTAGATATGAAAATTATTTCAGTCTCAAACACACACACATTGTAGTTTGAACCATGAAGTGCAAGATCCTCACTAAATGTTTCTGACAAACGAAGTCATGATTGTCTGGGTTAATCATACTGCTGACTGCCCTTTGCACAGAATCTAGGACACTCTTTATTGTCTTAGATTAAGCAGAACAACTTGCTGGGCAGGATTTAAAATTCTTTTCTTGACCTTTCACAGAATTGTTTTCAGTGTATTCGATTTTAAATCCTCTGGAGAAGCACGCGAATGCTCTAACTTTTCTGTGTGTAGCACACACAGCTGCTACATTAAAAACAAAAACAGTACCAAAACTTCCAGAAACATGAAATACTTAGAGACTAATGTTATATATTTATGTTGTATGCAGGTGTTTGGGCCTGCTGGCAAATTTCTTCCTAAATAATGGGTCAAATTTGAAGTATTTTTCACAGAATTAAAAAAAAAGCAGATTAAACTGAGGGCCCTGAAGAATGACTGGTTGGAAGTACAGCTGATTCAGAACTGTATCCATAGGCATAATTATTCGGCTTTGTGTGCTATTCCAGCAACCAGCAAAACTGACCAGCAAAACAAAACTTGAGGCAAAACCCACAGTACTTTCCAAAGTACACAAACTTGTAAGCAACAAAACAATACTTCCTTTTATTATCTTTAGTCACAATTGCTGATGCTGGCAAAAATTAATTAGGAATGATTTCTGCTTGCCTACATTTTCCCCATGCCTACAGCCAACAACAAATCCCATCTGCTCTTCTGAAAGTACCTCTTCTGCTTCCAGGACTCACCTAAACAACAGTTTTCCTATTTGCTACAACTCGAGTCTGTGACCTCTTAAACCCAGCTGAGTGAGAATCAAGCTTTTCCACCTCTTCTCAAAAGTGAAAAGGATTCTTTTAGGTGGATTTACTGGTTCTTGTGCTTCCCCATAGAGCACTTAACACAGACCACACTGCTCACAGCAAGGTTGCTCAGGAGTACATGAAGACAACTCACTCTGTTCCACTGCACAGTGTATTTACTATTCATTCAGAATCAGACAAGCAAAAGTTGTTTTCACAGCATAAATTATGTGTGTCTTACATTATCCAGGTGTTTTCTTTATCTGAGTTACTTCACTCTGCTATTAATCCTGGCAATTGAGAGCTTGGAGTATATGAAAAATAGTCAAGATCAAGTGCAGTGTATACCCAACCAATAATTCCAGATGTCACAGCTCAGAACATGTTTTGCTTCCACCCTCTCATCTTCCTTCAGCTTGGAATCAGAACTTGTAAAAATGTGAAAAAACCAGACTCTTTGTAGGGAATTTAGAGATCAAATGGCATAAGAATAAGGCTGTAAACAACTATTAAGTCAGTGCTGGTTTTGCAGCAAAGATCTCAACACAATCCTTGTGTGAAATGCTAATGCACTGCTATCAGCCATCTCTTGAACCACTAAAAATGACCCTTCAAAGACCATTTTGACCGGATCACAAAGACATAACTCCTTCTGTAGGTGACAGCGTGACCTGAGTTTCAAAGAGCAGACTTGCAATGGTCTCAAGCACTCAAAGAGGACAAAACACAAGTGATGGAAACAGATGGCAACTGAGGAGCACAACAAGGTAGGATCATGTCATTTCTGGGCTTAGAAAAAGAAAAAGAGGAAACAAACACAACTTCTAGGAAAGTTTAGGAACCTTATGGGGAATACTCATGACAAGGAGTATTATACCATAAAATGACTTTTCAGAGCAGAACCACACAAGACAATGAGTATGAAAGGGTTGCTGTGACTGCTTTAGGACAGTAAACTACATCCTCAGGCTTCCATTCTAATGTGTTACTGCTGAAACTGGATCATCTTGGTCATTCTGGTAGTACTTATGGGGGGCTTATAAAAAAAGAGACTGACTGACTTTTACAGGGGCAGTTAGTGACAGGGGAAAGAGCTTTAAACTAAAATAGGAGCCATTCAGTTTTAGGAAGAAATTCTTCCCTGTGAGGGTGGTGAGGCCCTGGCACAGGTTGCCCAGAGATGCTGTGGCTGTTCCATCCCTGGAAATATCTAACGCCAGGTTAGATGGGGCTTGGAGCAACCTGGGATAGTGGAAGGTATCCCTGTTCATGGCAGGGGGTGGAACTGGATGGGCTTTAAGGTCCCTTCCAACCCAAACCATTCTGTGATTTTGCCTGCAGAGAAGCTTGCAGTGAACAGCCTTTTTAATGCTTTATTAATTATTCTCTGCACAGGAAATATTATATGTAATTTCATACTCAGTAACCCAGCCTAAGTGAATGCATGGTATTCAGATCAGTAGTTTTCAACTACTTTAATTCTGGAAATCTGTAAAATTCCTGAGTGAAGATGCAAGACACTGTACTGAAAGCAGCAGATCTTTGCTCAATTACCTTTTACAGACCTCTAGAGGCCATGTCTTTGAGATCTCTGAGGGTGAATAAAACACAGAATAAACCTATAAAGACAAAAGTTGCAGGAATCCCTAAAAGCTTTAAGAAGTAAAACCAAGTCTCTCCATTTTGCAGAAGCATAGTTTTTGTTACGTATGAAAGACATTACCACAGTCTAAGTAGTAAAGGACATCAAGTCCAGACTATGTTTTGTATTTAATTAGCCAGGTTTGAAAACATTAATGAATAGTGCCACAAGGCTAGAACTTCTGATCTGAATCCCTTTTTGTGTTGTGTACCATTCCCTGCATTTATGGAAGATCATCCATCACTGTTCAAAGTTTACAAACTACAGTCTCTCTCTTCCATCTCCAATATGCTGGAAAACATATAGGTAAAATCAAAATACACTGAGACACATCTTCCCAGCAACTGCTATGCAAATGATGATTTTTCAAACAAAACTGGGTACTCAAATGTATTTGAAAACCTCTCCTAGATGTGCACCAACTTCTTGACAAAAGCCTTTAATCAAGGTCTCTCAGTACGTAAAGGTATTAGAGCACATTGATTAAAAACACCTTGTATCATTCATTATTAAATCTATTTTTACTTGCTATTAGAACTCTAATGCAGTCTAGTCATACCTAGAAGTCCTGCTGTGACAGAAATCTTTATTTCTTTTTAATATTTTGCTTTATTTACAATCTTAAAAGTAGATTTAAAAGCTTAACCTAAATACTAGAACAAAACTTGTTTCCCCCCCACCAATGAGGTTTGGTTACCACTTACATGATGTTTCTTAACTCCTACTAATAAGCAGAGATGGAATTCTTTTCAGCTGTGAGAAGAGTGTTTATCCAAAGGAGGTACAGAGGTGTAATAAATTTTTCTGTCATTCTTCCTATCAAATAGGTCTTCATCCAGATCTGTGTCACTTACTTTAAAAAACCAAAAACTATCTCACAACTCCAACTTCATGCTCACTGACCTGAATTCTTCTAGGAATTTTAAGTTGCTTGAGAGTGCAATGGAAGTATTTCTTCTCTATTTCCTAATTCAGGAGATTCATGAGCCTGACATGATTTGCTTAAAAGTCTTTCAGTTTTCAGTTTTTAGATAGTATTTCACTGGCATTAGGAAAAGTATTGGAATTTGCCTCAGTATTTGTCTCACTATGTCGATACCTGTGATACACTAAAAATAGCAAGTAGAACTCAGTATCAGGTAGTCAAAGCATAAAGGTTTTAGGAATAAACACAGCGGAATCCAAGCTCCCAACCACAAAGGTTTCTCAAAGAATGTATTTTATTTCTTCACAGAGCATCAACAGGATATTAAGTAGTTCTTTGCCTTTTCACTCAGATGCTCATACATTCACAAAAAATCCATTGGAACAACCTTCAGCAGGCAAATGTCAAAGCCAAGAATTAGCGCTTTTCCTTCCCAGCCGATAATTGTTCTTGATTTTAGGATGCAGCTGTTACAAATGTGACTGAGTGCTCCTACACAAGCCTTCAGACAATGAGGTTTCTCCTCTTATCATCATCATCATCACGGCTAGGCTTCGTGAACGAAGATTTGGTGAGGGCTCTACCCATGTTTGTTACAAGCGCGTTGGTGGCTAAAAAGGCCAATACGAGATAGGCACATCCGGCTGCAAAAGGCACAGCAGAAAGACTCCTTAGGTGGTCTATTCTGCAAGACACGATTCTTTCTGCGTTGTCTTTTCTCCTCAAGAGTGATCCTGCTTGCTGGTCTACTCTGGCCTCCCATCGGGAGGTCTGGAGACACACTATCTTTAATGCTGCTGATGCCTTCTCCTCTACTACTGAATTACTTCTACATAAAAGGTGGATTTTGCATTTCCTCCAGCTGAAAGAACATTCACCTCATGTGTGATTGCACAAAGGGCACTGTGACAGCAGTGACCACAAAATGGTATTTCCTTGGAGTCCACTTTCTTCTTTGGAAACTCTACGAAAAGATTTCTCCACCCATGCAAGCATATTAAAAAATAAATAAAAACACAAAGCCCCCACCCAAACAAACAAAAGCCAAAATAAACAAACAAAAAAACCCACAAAAAACCAACCAAAAACCCACACAGGATAAAAAAAAGTCAACCAAAGAGGATGAGCAAGAGCACCACAGATCAGCTCCTTGATGGATGATGCACGGAAGATGCCCCAGGAATTCTTTCCTCATTAGCTCTATAAGCCCATCAAACTTTTTGTTAACATTTAAATAGTACTTGGAGTGGAGAAGGGCAATTTAAGGAAGAAAATCCACCCCAAAATCCAGAACACCCATATATATATAATTTCCAAACATTTTAGTGGACATGTGAAAAAGTGTTTAAAGCTGGCATCCGCATTTTTAAATGCAGCTGCATTTTAACTAAACTAGCAATGTAGGGAGCCTTTCAAAATCAGGATTGAAACTCATACAACATATGAATGATCTACAAATGACACATTTCTAAGTTTCCAGTCTGCAGCCAGACTGACTTCACTAAATCCTCCCTACTTACGGAACAGAGGAATACTGGGATAACCAGGAGAATACTTTGCACAGGATCCACGACAGCTAAAGTTGTTGTATTTAATAAGCCCCAACGGTATTTTCAAACTTGAGCAAGGTAGGATAGCAGTGTTTTATGCTTGTGCAAGGTATGATAGCAGTGTTTTATACTCAATGCAACACAGGATAAGAGAAGCTTGAGCAGTGATATCTTTCTGTTTTCATTTGCTTCCACCTGCATAATCCTGTCACAAATTTTGAGTGCTCATTTGAGCATATCTAATAAACCAAAGAGTTGGGATTGCTTAAGGAAAAACAAGGTTATACCCATGTCTGTGTGGTTTTGTAGTAACTTTGCACAAATGGTAATGGTCCAGGGATTTGCCAGAAACCCAGGATATGCTGAATTCATGTTTTCTTTATAATTGATAACTAGATTTGCCAGCTCAAACAGACTTGATGAGTACTGCCTAAACATAACAACACACTAGCATTTGTACCTGCTTCCAGAACGACAGAAAGAAAAAATTATTTACGCACTGCTGGCAAAATAAAACAATAACCGCAAAGCTAAGTTACAATACTAATTTTTTTTAAAGCTGCCCAAAAAAAGCCCTATATTTGGTTTACTGAGGTGAGATGTGATAGCTGATATAAACAAACTTTAAAATTTCCTCCCTAGTATTTACCAGTTTTTGCACCTTGTTTGTTTTCAATAACACCTGGCAGCACTACATGTTAATTCACATTACTGACAGTAATGACTATACCCAAACATTTCATGAAGACCTTCATGAAACACCACTTAAAGAAATCACTTGATTCTTTCAAGTTCTGATTAGGAGACCAAAAGTAAGGTATAATTTTTACGAAGACTATGTTTATCACTCTAGTAGGTGTGTTCATTACAGTTAGGGAAGCTGCCTGCTAACACTTATCACAGTGGTGATTTGAACTGGAAGTTTATGTAAGGCAACTTACCTTGGATCGTAAAGCATCCTTTCCAAATTAAATTCTTTGAGGTATGCAATTACTGCTGCCAGAGAGCAAATAACAGGCTTATCCAAGCTTAGTATTACAGATAGTTTTTGAGGACCTAAAAAAAAATAATTTTTCTTGTTACATTTTTATTTTCTTGTTAACTCACTGTCTACTACTAATGTGTTGTAGAAAAAGCACAATCTCTTTTTCAATTTATTATAATAGAAATCTGCAATGCATGTGCAGTGTTTTATGAGATCTATAAATCAACATAAAGCAAGGCTCCAAAATAACGCTTACTGTTCCAAAGAATGTAGAACATTGCATTCATGTAAACACATTATGAAACAGAAAACATTTGACTCCACAGGTTTTTCTTCATAAAAAATGACAAACTGTTGGCATAACAGACATCTAAATATACAAACTAAGAATGGAATTCTGACACTTTTGTGAAAAAGCCATTGATATTGGATAGCGTTTTGCACAGTGCCCTACTACAGTCTCTCTTCCAGGTGCAAAACCAGGAAAACTCATTCCATGATATCACAACATAAAAGAGTATTTAAAAAAATCCATTTATTTAACTTTTTTTCAGAGATGTTTTTTAAAGCTGCTCTTCTGCTCTTAGAGAGTTCACACACACAAGAACTTTAGAACTCAATGACAAGAATGTTACCTCCATCTTCAAAAAAGGCAAGGAGGAGGACCTGGGAAAGTCCCATCCGGTCAGCCTCACCTCTATCCCTGGAAAGAACAGTGGTGGAACAGTGCATTCTGGAGGTCATCACCAAGCATGTAGAAGCAGGTCATCAGGAGTACTCAGCATGGACCCACCAAGCGGAAATCCTCTTTGACTAATCTATGATGGCATGGCAGGATGGGTCAATGAGGGGAGAGCAAAGAGAGGTCTGCCTCGACTTCAGCAAGGTTTTTGACACAGTCTCCCACAAACCCCTTGTAGGAAAGCTCAGGAAATGTGGGTTGGATGAATAGACAGTGAGGGGGATGAAGAACTGGCAGAGCTCAGAGGGTTGTGATCAGCAGAGCAGAATCCAGTTGGAGGCCTGTAGTCAGTGGCAGCCAGGGATCAATGCTGGGTCCAGGCTGATCCAACTTGTTTATCAATGACCCAGATGAAGGGATGGAATGGACCCTCAGTGAGTTTATCTGCCGGAGGACAAGAAGGCTCTGCTGAGGGATCTGGACAGGCTGAATGAATGGGCCAAAAGCAATGGTGCTAGAGTCAACAAGACCAAGTGCCAGGTCCTGCCCTTGTGTCACAACAATCCCATGGAACACCCTAGACTGGGGAAAGAAGGGCTGGAAAGCTGGAGAAGGCCCTGGGGGGGACAGCAACTGAACATGAGCCCAGGTGCACCCAGGTGGACAGGAAGGCCAGTGGCACCTGGTTTGTATCACAAATAGTGTGTCCAGCAGGCCTAGGGCAGTGCCCGTCCCTGTGCTGAGGCCCCTCAAGTCCTGTGTCCAGGTCTGGGCCCCTCAGTTCAAGAAGGACATTGAGAGGGGCTGGAGTGTGTCCAGGGAAGGGAACAGAGCTGGGAAAGGGCCTGGAGCACCAGGAGCGGCTGAGGGAGCTGGGAGGGCTCAGCCTGGAGAAAAGGAGGCTCAGAGGGGACCTTCCCACTCTCTGCAACTCCCGGACAGGACGGTGGAGCCAGGGAGGGGTCGGGCTCTGCTTCCAGGCAATAAAGGACAGGACAAGGGGAAACAGCCTCAAGCTGTGCCAGGGGAGGGTCAGGTTGGACATAAGGAGGAATTTCTTGCTGGAAAGGGCTGTCAGGCATTGGAAGGGGCTGCCCAGGGAGGTGGTGGAGTTGCCATCCCTGGAGGTGTCCAAGGAACTACTGGACGTGGCACTCAGTGCTCTGGGCTGGGTGACAAGGTGGGGATCGGCCACAGGCTAGACTCCATGGGCTGGGAGGGCTTTTCCAAACTCAATGATCTTGTGATTTCCCAGTGACACAGAACTGGGGCAGGGGCTGATGCACCTGAAGGCTGTGCTGTCATTCAGAGGGACCTGAACAGGCTAGAAAGTTGGGTGGAGAGAAACCTAAAGAGACCCAACGAGGGCAAGTGCAGGTCCTGCACCTGGGGAGGGATGACCCCAAGACCAGCACAGGTTGGGGATGACCTGCTACAGAGCAGTTCTGTGGAGAAAGACCTGGGAGTCCTGGTGGGAGACAAGCTTACCATGAGCTGGCAGTGCCCTTGGGGCCAGGAGAGACAATGAGATCCTGAGATGCATCAGGAAGAGCATGGCCAGCAGGTCAGGGATGAGATCCTACCCCTCTGCTTGGCCCTGCTGGGGCCACATAGGAATAGTGTGCCCAGTTCTGGGCTCCTTAGGACAAGAAAGACCAGGAGATACTAGAGAGGGTCCAGCAGAGGTCACAGAGATGATGAGGGGTCTGGAGCATCTCTCTGATGAGCAGAGACTGCAGGAGCTGGGCCTGGAGAAGACTGAGAGGGGATCCCATCAATCCACACCAATATCCCCAAGGAGTGTCAGAGGATGGTCTCAGACTCTGTTCAGCAGTGCCCAGTGACAGGACAAGGAGCAAGGGCCACGAACTCAAACATTAAGTTCCCCTCAGATGAGGCAGAACTTCTCTCCATGGAGGTGGCAGAGCCTGGAACAGCTGCCCAGGGAGGATATGGAGTCTCCCTGTCTGGAGACATCCCAAACCCACTGGACATATCCCTGTGTCACCTGCTCCAGGAGACCCTGCCTGGGCAGGGGATTGGGCTGAGGGGTCTCAAGAGGTCCCTTCTGACCCCAAATATCCTGGGATTCTGTGAACTTGAAGAAACATTTCAGATGTTGAGTAATTCCCCCTAGTTGCTATATATCTGTGAATTTAAATCTGTCTAAACACACATTTTCAAGCTATGAAAAAAAGCATTGTTAGCCCTATATTCATTTCTATTTAGATAGTTCACTTTCAAGGTTCACTTCTTCCAAGCTCAAAAAAAGATCCCACTGCGCAGAACGTTAAGCAAAGGTGGCTGAGAGCCAGCGTGGATATAAAGGCCAACAGGATGTGCACTTCAAAGCCATGTGGAATGACATACCTGTGGTACCAGGCACTTCTTTTGCATAGAAGTCAGTAATCACCTGGAAAGCATGGCTGTATTCAAAATTGAGGTTTTGCATCCTTTCTATCCTAATTCTGTCATCCTGTAACCTGCAAATAAAAACCATGTGACTTTCAGTTTGTTATACTCCCTTCATGAAGAACACCGAAGGTTACAAGGGTGCACTTTCCTTTGTCTTTCCTTTGTAAAGAATTGAATGGGTAAAGAATGAAGAGATGAGCTATTTAAGCGGCTTGAGAACATTTCTAAGGGTGGTATGTTTTTTAAAATTATTCTTCTAACAATTGTAAAAGTGCAAATAAAAAAAAAAACAAACAGCAACAGCGAGCAAGCCCAAAAGAGACTGCAAGAGGTTGTCTAGTATACCTGCAAGGCAGATACAAACACCATTTTGCTAATCAAAACAAGCATTTGCCTTACCTGTTTTTAAAGACTTATGTTGATTAAAGAGTTAAATAATTCTCCTGTGCTAACTATTACCATATTTAATTATCCTTTACATTTAAAGATTTTGTTCCATGTAGTAAAACTTCTCACGTGAACTTACTTGAATTTTTCCTATATGCAGCTTAAATAAAGTATTCTGTCCTTTATTTCCTAACTATTTCAAGACCTTTCCTTGTGCTAAAGGACTTGATTTCTCTCAGTCCTTTAGCACTCCAGGCTGTTAAGGATGATATTACTGGCAACTCAGTCCTGCCAACATGTCCACAGTTCCTCCTAGTTTAACAGTGCCAGCAAACTTTACGAGATGCAACTTTTCTACACTGGCTACTCTTCCTAACTGCTCCTTGAAATTAAGATTGGATGCTGCATTATCAATTCCATTTGTACAGCTGTTAATACAACATTAAACAGATACAGTGATTAAAAAGAAACAAAAAAAGAGGGCACACAGTGTCCCTGCCACCTGTAATCACAATTACACAGCTACAGAATGAACACTGAAGCAGCAGCCAGTAGAAAGCTGCCAGTAAAAGACATATATAAAACCTACTTGGCCTCAGAGTATCCACTCTCAAACCACCCCAGGACGTCAATTAACCAAGCCCTTTGAGCTGATTGGAATCATGCCAATGAGAGGGACTGTGTAGGTATTATAGGATGGAAGTTAATCAATACCCTTTTTGCAGGGCTTTCCAACCTCACAGGAACAAACAAGCAGACAGGTTTTCTGCATTACATTCTGCATGTTCCCACCTGAAAGGATTAATACATCTCTGAGGCTCAACTGATAAACAGGAGAGTTAATTTCCACCACATGTGTCAACTTAAGTGAGTCTTAGAGATCCGACTTTTCTCAGCACATCCCAGATGATCCTTCCAGTGCCTTAGTTTTAACTGACTGATCCAATTAAGTTTTCAGTCTCTATACCCTCTGGGATTCCCCTCTCCCCAGCACTCCTCAGAAGGAGCAAACATTTTAAATCAAGTGAAAAGACAACCGGCCCGTGTTCCTCAACCTCCAGTAACAATCAGCTCTTTTCTTGCTTGTGTTTCTTTACTTGCTCCAACCTCCACCAATAATCTGGTCTAACACATTCCTCCCTTTTGCTAAATTAGCATGTGTCCTCACTACAGCCACATGAAAAAACACCACTTCAGCACTAAACTATTTATAATGTGCTGTATGGTACCTAGAGGTGAGCACAAACCTTTGGATCAACCCTAAAAGACAGCAGGGCTTTTCTGTGGACCATGTCTGAGAAGGGACTTGGCGAAATCTTTCTAAAACGGGATTTTATTTTTCATTTCTACCTCCTTATGTTTTAATAACACTAACTTCAGAAAAGCAAGGCTTAATAAGGTCTGCAGAGCTCATTTTTAAAACCAAAGTCAAACAGAGGAGGATTTGGGGGAGTATTTCACAGGATGGTTCATACCACACCTGTCTGTTTATAAAGTAATGTTTCAAAATTAATTGGTGTGATTTTCTTTAATTCCTTTGTGTTTTTCTTCCATTTCATAACCAAATTTACCCAACTCCTTAGCATAAACTTTGGAAAATGATAGTTACAACAATAAACAATATAACTTGAGTGACTTCTTATAGTAGTATTTTTGTTTGTCAACTGTATCAACGGGAAATAGTTGAAGTTAGAATTAAACAAATTCATTGATCTGCAAAAATCTTCACATATTTTAATATTTATATTCTATATATGGCAACATCAAATAACACTTTGTCTATCTGAAAGTTTGCATCTGATATTCTAAATAAAGTAAAAAAATAGGAACTTACAGATCCAACATATGGAAAAATCTGAATTTTTATCAAGATGTACGAAAATAAAATTTTCTGCAGAAAGTTTTCATGTCTGTCCTTTGTGTTGCCAGATGATCACCCAAAGGCCATTTTCCTGATTATAGCCAGGATGAGATGTTCATGCTTATTTTATCTCTCCAGCTACCAATGCCTATTTAAATCAGAAGTCAATTTGCCATCAACTTCTGTAAACATCATTCTTGTCAGAACATCTACAATGAACTGCAGTTCAACTCATATTTTACTGATATCCTTTCCAGCAGTCTGAGAACAAGCAATCCCCACAGTCCCATGCCACCAACAGGGTTGGTCAGGGATAAAACTGAGTTTCTCAAAGCTTTTCTACTTCCTTTGCCCAATTTCTCCAGCAACCACCCTTATCTGGATACTGAGTGAACAGAGAGGTTTCAGAGTTTCCAGCTGTCAGCTGATGTACCCACAGAGCTCCTCATTAAAACTGGATTTGATGTAGAACTGTCTCCCCTCACAAGGTGAATTATGGAAGTTACTTCTAAGGATTATTATCAGACACAGTTAAGAACGTGACATCAGTGTGTCCATAAACAGATGCAAAAAGATCCTAAAATATACATATTTACACACTTTTGTGTACATAATGTAATATGTACATTCTAACCTATGCTGTTTGATGATTCTGTTACCAGAGGGACTAATTTATCTGTCACCCTGCCAGGAAAGTGAAAAAGGACCAACATTGCTGGGTTTAATCCCTCTATTTATCTGACAGCTTGATATATCCAGTTAAACACTCATTGCTTACCAAGTGCAGCAGGAAAGATATTTAAAAGAGATCACTCAATTTGGGGGAGGGGAGAGGAATCTCTTAAGAAAAGCATTTATAAGAAATGCTAGAAGCTAAAAGAAAACAACATAAATAAAACTAATTTATAGAAACTGACTCAAGATATTTAAAAAATAATACAGTCTTTTATTAAGAATGGGCTTGCATTAAGCACAAGAGCTAACTGCAGTGTTCTAAATAAAACAGGAGTTACTTCAGTACTGCTCTACAATTCACAACTAAACTGGCATAAAGTGCAGAAAGACTTCCTGAAAAAACAAACACATCCAAACTAAGTTTTCTTAAAGTTCAGGAAGTCTTCCTAAGGAATGCAAATAAATCCAGAAATTTACCTTTCAACTCCTATCCTGCTGTGCCCATTCTGCTTTAGGACTACTTGAATGCAGGGGTGCAGGCATCAAAATATTACTATACAGCCCTGTATCATATAAGGATACAAGGACATGATGCAGAATTTGGGAAGCTCTCTGCTCCTAAAATTTAGTGTGACATTCTTATTTCTGATGCTAAGCACAGATCTGAGAAGCACAAATAATTTATTTAGCTTTTCCTCTACAATTTATTCATAGAATCACAGAATCATAGAATCAGTTCGGTTGGAAGGGACCATCAAGATCATGAAGTCCAACCCTTGATCCAATATCGCTGACGCTAGACCATGGTGGTCTGGGGGCCCCTAGTGGTCTAGTGGTTAGGGTGCAGCACTCTCACCGCTGCGACCCGGGTTCGATTCCCAGCCCCCCGGGGCAGATGGAGCTCGTCAGCCCTGTAAGGCAATCCATCTAAGAGAAGGTCACTCTAAACAAACCTACGTTCTGGGGCCCTCACTGCCACTGTCCAAGCTTGCTCGGCCCCGGCAGATGAACCTCAGGATTAAAGGGTGGGCTCAGTTCAGCGCACACTGGGTCTCACCTAAAAAATCCACTGCGCAGGCTCGAAGGGTTAATGACCTTTCCCAAATCTTCGCTCGCGAAGACTGGCCATACTACAGAGACCATGGCACTAAGTGTCACATCCAGTCTCATCTTAAATACCTCCAGGGACGGAGAATCCACCACCTCCCTGGGCAGCCCATTCCAATGGCTGATTACCCTCTCTGTAAAAAATTTTTTCCTAATATCCAACCTAAACCTCCCCTAGCAGAGCTTAAGACCATGCCCTCTTGTCTTAGTGATAGCTGCCTGGGAGAAGAGACCAACCCCCACCTGGCTACAACCTCCTTTCAGGGAGTTGTAGAGAGTGATGAGGTCTCCCCTGAGTCTCCTCTTCTCCAGGCTGAACAGCCCCAGCTCCCTCAGCCTCTCCTCAGAGGACCTGTGCTTGAGTCCCTTCACCAGCCTCGTTGCTCTTCTCTGGACCTGCTCCAGCACCTCAGTATCCTTCCTGAACTGAGGGGCCCAGAACTGGACACAGCACTCCAGGGGTGGCCTCACCAGCGCTGAGTACAGGGGAAGAATCACTTCCCTGATCCTGGTGGCCAACACTGTTCCTGATCCAGGCCAGGATGTCATTGGCCTTCTTGGCCACCTGGGCACACTGCTGGCTCATGTTCAGGTTCCTGTCAATCCAAACTCCCAGGTCCTTTTCTGCCTGGCTGCTCTCCAGCCACTCTGTGCCCAGCCTGTAGTGCTGCAGGGGGTTGTTGTGACCAAAGTGCAGGACCCGGCACTTGGTCTTGTTGAACCTCATCCCATTGGAATCAGACCATCTCTCCAGTCTGTCCAGGTCCTTCTGCAGAACCCTCCTGCCTTCCAGCAGATCAACACGTCCCCCCAGCTTGATGTCATCTGCAAATATGCTATTGGTACACTCTATCCCCTCATCCAGATCATCAATAAAGATATTAAACAGAACTAGCCCCTGGGGGACACCACTAGTGACCAGCTGCCAACTGGATGCAGCACCGTTCACCACCACTTCCTGGGCCCGGCCCTCCAGCCAGTTCCTAACCCAGCACAGAGTGCCCCTGTCCAAGCCATGGGCTGCAGCTTTTCCAGGAGTGTGCTGTGGGAGATGATGTCAAAGGCTTTGCTGAAGTCCATGTAGACACATCCACAGCCTTCCCCTCATCCAACAGGTGGGTCACCTGCTCATAGAAGGAGATCAGGTTGGTCAGACAGGACCTGCTGGTTAAATGGCTCAGCAACAATGAAGTGAGAAGACAGTGATGGTGACAGGACCAGAGAAGTCACTAAGGGGAAATGTGCGAAAAGGTTGCCACCAGAAAGTTGTCCAAGCACGAGCTCCTGTCTCAGGTTTGTATCACAGTCCTCTCCCAACGCTTCACACCGCCAGAAGCTTTATTTCTGGCTATTTGCAGCTGCTCAGCAGTAAGATTCATCTCTCAGAGACTCTCACTGCCTGACCCTTCTGCCCCCTCCCCCTCCAAGTTTTCCTATTTTCCTTGCTTAACAACTGGACTTGGACTGTCAGAAAGGATCAGGGAGCAGAGCAGAACCACAATCCCACAGGAACCACTGGCAGAGCTCCAGGGGTCAGGCTGTGCAGCCCCACTCAAAGCAGGACCAGCATCAGAGGGATGATTCCACTAAACTGCACAAGTGCCTGTCACTGGTGTAACAAAGGCTGACTGAAATGGGAAGCAGGTTTAAGAGCAACTCCAGGGCCAGGCCAAAGTAAATTCTGAAACTACGAACTTCGAATTTTGGCTATGGGATGGAGCAGCCACAGCTGCCGGAGCTGCACCCTGAACTCCCAGAGCACAGCACAGGACAATGGCACAGCTCTCTGCTCACACAGCCAGAGACACAAAACACAGCTGCTGTTGCTCCTCATGGAACCAGGGCGAGGAGCTGAGCCAGACTTCCTTGGACAGGACACACACGTAGGGAACTGCTGTTCTCTAGAAAGTACAACAGGACTGATGCTAAGGGAGAAGTGATTTAACTCAGAGAAGCAATGTCAGGGTCAAAAATTAAGAGTGCCATCTATACAATTATTTGGAAAAGAAAGCAGAAGTGTAATCCAGGAATTATATCATCATTTTAATCTGATTTTGATATATTTTCTGCAGAAGCCACTTATGGACCATCCCAAAATATTTATTTCTACAAAAATGATGACCTACTGCAAAACAGTGTTGAGTCTGCTCATAAAAAACAAGTACTTTAGAAAATTTTATACTCTACATATACAGCAGTCACTTAATACTATTTTGAATTCTTCTTGAACATACTGATAATTGACCCTCAAAACTCCCCCTGAAATACAACTCTTCTTACCAAAAAGGCCCTGTAAAAAAGTCTACATGACCAGATAACAGGATGGCAGACAGAAAAATTGATCTCTGTATTACATATTATATAACTAAAAATATTATAACATTACCTTGCATCACTTAGGAAAAAAACAAGCCTTCAAGTGCTTAAAAAATTTTACCAATAACTTAAAAAATATGAAGAGAGTGATTACTGCTAAAAGAAACTAAAAAATTCTGGACAGGCAGAGTAAAAGAAAAGATGACAGAATAGCCTTGAAATACAATTAGTTTTGAAACTCTAATACAAAAGTGTGGACTATCACCTTATCCTAAATAGCAGCATTTTTACCATCTCTTCACTACCCCACAGCTCCATCAGCGTTTCACACACCTTCCACTGCTCTTTGTTTCAGGACGACACGAGTTGTCTGATCACACTGGTGCTGACTGACAGGAACACAAAACGTTCTCATTTTGAACAGTAGAAGCCTCAGAGCACAAAGCACTTTTCTCTGTCTCTCTTATAATATTTCTGCAAAGGCTTCCCACCTACAAGATCTTGCACTGAAGTCATAACCATTGTGTTTCTGTCAAATCACTGCCTACTGTCATTAACACTCACCATTACGATCCCTCTCTAGGGTCAAGCCGATGGGGAAAAAAATTTGGTAGAATACATCCTATTCAAAGACACATCTTCCCAAGCAGCAGAAGTACCAGCCTAAATTCAGCTTGAACAAAGTCAAACTCAATGCTTAACAATATTTCCAACCATTTTAATCATCTCCCTTTCCCTTATACTGCGCCTGAGCAAAAATCTATACGTTATTTTTAGTTCCATGTATTTGAAATACCACTGTCCCTCAAAATATTCAAAGTTATCTAGATCATACACATACATATGCAAAACATTTAATGCTGTGTCCAAGAAAGAAAAGCGTTTCCTAGGTGAGGTTGTTTAATTAAAAATTAAAAGCAGATGGCTACAATACAACATAGTTCTGGAAAGAAACTTGAATTCAAGTTAATTACTTCTTTACAGAATTAAAGAGAACGTAAAAACAAAGCTAAATGCTGCAGGATGTATCAACCACAGAAAATCCACCATGGTTAGAAAGACAGGGAGCTCCTGGAGAGGATCCAGCAGAGGTCACAGAGATGATGAGGGGTCTGGAGCATCTCTCTGATGAGCAGAGACTGCAGGAGCTGGGCCTGGAGAAGACTGAGAGCGGATCCCATCAATCCACACCAATATCCCCAAGGGGTGTCAGAGGATGGTCTCAGACTCTGTTCAGCAGTGCCCAGTGACAGGACAAGGAGCAAGGGCCACAAACTCAA
Organism: Lepidothrix coronata; assembly: GCF_001604755.1. Taxonomy (NCBI): domain Eukaryota; kingdom Metazoa; phylum Chordata; class Aves; order Passeriformes; family Pipridae; genus Lepidothrix; species Lepidothrix coronata. The sequence continues at coordinate 6,461,309 of NW_016690194.1, read as the reverse complement.
ACAAAAGTTCCCCTCAGATGAGGTAGAACTTCTCTCCATGGAGGTGGTAGAGCCTGGAACAGCTGCCCAGGGAGGATATGGAGTCTCCCTGTCTGGAGACATCCCAAACCCACTGGACATATCCCTGTGTCACCTGCTCCAGGAGACCCTGCCTGGGCAGGGGGTTGGATGGGGTGATCTCCAGAGGTCCGTTCTAGCCCCAAATATCCTGGGATTCTGTTCTAAGGAGTGCTGCTGAAGTGTGAACTACATTTGTCCCGGTAATGGATAAAAGGGTATTCTACAAACACAGATCTACAGCATAAACAGGAAGTTGGATGAAGTCATCATCAGCTTATGAAACATCATTTCCAATGATTATATAAGAAATAATTGAGATGGTGACAGAGTCCATCCATGCCTCTGTTGTAAATCAACATGAGCTCACCTCCCACACTGCTACCACTGCTCTACCTGCCAAGAACTATCAGAAACATAATTCTTGTTCTTCAGTCACCATAAGAACTGCAGTGGAAATTTACTGGGAGCACTGAACATCTAACACAGACCTCACTGAGAAAGCATATTGCCTCTGCAAGCTGGAAGGCCATACCTGTATTTTCCACTCATTAGTGCACTGAAATGATTTGATTTAAGGGCTCAGAAGAGGGGATCCAGCTCCTGTTCAGGCTCTTACACACTTTCCTGTGGTCTGCAAAGACACAGAGTCCCCACTGCTTGGATTTCAGCTTTGTGCAAGAGAGGCTTAGGACCTTTTATGATAAGCAAACACCCAGACACTGACAATGGAGCAAAAACAACTCACATGAGAGCTGCTTGTTGGGCTGGAGAGCTGTACTACAGGGGGAGAGAAAACGCAGAGGTCCGCCAGGGACAGCCTGAAGGAGAGGGAAGGCCAAGGAGCAGATGGCTGTACTTTCCACGCAGATGTCATGTGGGAATGGAAGAGCTGAAAGGCCTCCAGGAAGAATCTGTCCGTGCCTTGTCTGATTATAGACAGCAATATTCTGACCCCTGTCTGGAAACTGATCAGCACCCAGAATTAACAACACACCACGGGCTTGTGCTCACAGCTGAAGAACACCTGACACTCCAAATAAACCGGAGGATACTGGAAATTTCCTCCTTTTGGTTTACTGGGAGTGCAGGTCACAGTTCAGAGCAGAAACAGTGGCCTAACATTTCTCCCATGCATTCCTCAGCCATGTCCTGTCAGAAGAAACTCACTGGTTCTCAAAGTGGTACATGTCAACTAGAAACATACCTGAAAAAAATCTCCCATAACAACAAAACAAAAAACCCCCACAAACTCCCACAAAACCAAACCAAAACAACAAAAATTATAAGTCTCCACCCCACTGAATCCTCCTGATAAATACACTGCATGACCTGTAGGATTACAGACCAACTTAAAAAAAATAATCAGAAAAAAAGGAAAATCAAAATTAGCCCAGAGTATCTCAGTTTAATTTATATTTGAAAAGGAAAGTATGCACATTAGTGTGTTTTCAAACTATGCTGATAGGTTATTACACCTGGCACACAGGCAGAAAACCTGTATTTGTTCTTAAATTCTTTGTTTAAAATACCACATTATTGTAAAAAGTTATAATAGAAAGGAGAAAAATTCCAAAATATTTCTGCAGGATTTGGGTAATTTTATCCAGATATTTTTGCGCAACACTTGATATTCCTAACTAATATTTTTGAAAGGTGGAAAATGCATTCATCCAGGCTGCAGAGGAAAGGAAAACAGCATGGTGATTGTATTTCTTTATTAGGGGGCTAAAGCATATGTCAAATGAGGACAGACTAAGGAAACTGAATTTATTATGGAGAAAGTTGAGAAGGCATCTCCTACCACCTAAGGGGCTTTTAGAAAAGTCTAGAGCAGATTCTGGTCAAAGAAGCACAATGAAAGGACAAAACCAAGCAGTCACAAGTTGCAAATTGTTCAAAATTCTGCACAGACTTCAGGAAAAAAAACATTCTTTCCCATAAGACCATTTAAACACATAAGCAGATAATACAGTGAAGCTGGGGACTTCCCTTCCTTGAGGATTTTCTGAACTGGACAAACCTACATGAAACCAGAGCTCCAGAAAGCTCATCCAAGCCAAGTTTTTCCAAGATTCTGAGAAAAAAATTATTTAAGAAACTGTGGAAGTTATTAAGAATAATTTAAAATGGTTGTAGCTTTAATTGCACGAATAAGAATAAGAACATATGGGTTGGCTTCACAGCCACTGCTCCAGTAGTTTCTCCCATGCCATGAGACACCACAGGACATTAATTTACTGCTAATAACAACCCACTAACGAGCTCCAAAATGGATCTGACGCTTGGGGTAACTGGTCCCAGTGTTGGTCTGTGCTCACATTGTGGCCTCAGGTAATCAGCTCCCACAAAGGCTTTCTCAGACATCTCAGGAACTCAAGATCTTTGCTTGGAGCACTGGATGCTCTTTGGAAAACCAAGGAACCTTCCATGAAGGAATTCTCTTAACATGTCTTCATCTAGAGGACTTCAACCATCTATCAGATAAGAGGTATCTCCTTCCCTTACCTATGGGCAAACTTCATCTGCAATAGGAAGGGAAGGACATACCATTTAAGATCTTCCAGCCATTTGTAACAGCTGATGTCATCAGAGACTACAAGAAAACCAACTATTAAGCATCGCCATCCTAAAAAACAAACCTACTTTTGAAGATGCTTCAATAATCAACGCAAGTTTGCCTTTGCACATGGTCTGTACCTTGCAAAGACTTTTAGGGCTTTTCCAAGGAAGATCCAGCTGGGTGTTGTTACAGTGCATTGTCTGTAATGATCTTACAACCCAATGTGGCTGAAAAATTGTGCTACCCATGATTTTCTTCCAAAAATGTCTCCATCTGAGCTCTCCATCTACGACTAAAACAAAAATACTCCCAATTCCAAACGCAGAGAGACACCCAGTGAGGTACTAAATACAACAGGCAAAGTTCTGCTCTACCTCCACTCCTTTTTATTTTGCTGTTACTAGAGTTATTCTTCTTCATTGTTGCCAAACCACAGCAGCACCTGGAATAAAACTTTCTAACTCGATCTTTCAGTCACCCAGTGAAAACAGGATGACACTGAGGATGGGGAGAGTGAGCTGAATATAACCACAAATCCTAGTAAGTATAAATTCCTGATGAAGTAATTGGAATGACAGCCAAAAAAAAAGGAGCAGGAATCTTTATTGTTACAGGTGGTAACATGGGAATTAATACTGCTTTCATTCTCCACACCAAAACCAAAGGAAGCTTTGGGGGTTTGGTCATGTACATTAATGGGATTGTTATTTTTAATAATTCTAACTCAAATAGAAATTTGGCTCTCATATATTAAAAAACAAACAAACAAAAAAAAAAAAAACAAGCCTGCAAATGGTAAACAAATGTTGAAATAGGGCTTCAAACCCCAAGAAGCCTGTGTTAATCCCCAGGGAGGCCAAACTCTGGTTTCTGGAAAGAGAAAGAAGATGCTGATTTTGGTCATGATCTGCCTTGAACAATGAGAAGTACAGTACTGACACAAAATATGGGTAGTTATATCGCCACTGCTTACAAGGCACGTCCAAAGGAGCACAGAGATTCTCCATGGCCAAGGGGACCTTTGCAGTTCCCAACCACCTTGCAAAAGGAAAACTGAAACATGGAATGGTTTCCTGAGGCCCTTCCTGTACCTGAGGAGAACAATTTCCAAGCTTGGAAATGAACACTCTAAAACTAATGGACAAAACACACTCTTCCCATGCAAAAAAATTCTGCCTAAAGCCCAACAGCCTGCAGATACTGCTCACCCAACATGCCTGAAGAGAGGAAGTATCATTTAAATCTCACTGCTTAAGCAGAATTTGGCATGGGGAACTTCTCATCTCTCTCAGATAAAGAGCTTTACATGTTTTGTAACGATTTTAATACAGGCTACTGGACAGAAAAGGGGAAACAGCTGGCTGGTCAATTACACTTTTAATTAATGTTTCCTTTGATAAGCTGATACAGATTTAAGCATCCATTAAATGTAATGAAATGAACTTGTAATTTTTCCACAAATTATTTCAGCCTTTCCTGTGAGATGTACAAGATGCTTAAACACAGTCACATTTATAATAGAGTAAATACAAATAGTGTTAGTATTTATGCCTTCTATACACAAAATTTTCTTTTTACTGCCACATTTCTGAACTTTAGGAGTGGCACATTTTAACCAGAAATGGCTAGTTACCTTGATTTCCCATTCCATGAAAAGTTAAGACAAGTGAAAAAGAAGGGAAGTTGTCCTTCCCATGGTTTAACTCTGCATGCAACATACAGATGCTGTACAATATGTATTTTTCTTTCTTGCAAGGATTTACAATCAAGGAGTCAACTGCAAAAAGCTACTTAAATTACTTTACAAATGGAAAAAAAACAGGTGAAGGCAGCGTGGGCTAAATGGTATGCTTTTAAGAAAAAAAAAGGGAAAGGAAGATCAGAATTAAAAGCTGAAGTTCAATTTATCTCATATTTACACTTTGATTTGAGTGAATGCTCTCTCTGGCAATGATTCAGCCCAAAATATAATTTTAAATACCACAAGACTGCACGCCATCTCTGTAGAAGTGAACTGAAAACAGAGGTGGTAGAGTTTCGTGTTTTTTCTGTTTGTTTCTTCTAAATAAGACAAAAATAGAAGAAAAAATAGTATCTTAATTCTACAAGCAATAGATATTTAACTCACCGGATTTTGTAAGTCAAGACCTAAGGAAATTGAATAATAAATCTTTTATTATTGCCAACAAATGAAATGCTTACAATATTAGAGGGAATAGAGGGAATAAAGCTACTAAATGAAACTGTTTATTTTTGTCAAAGAACAGATTCTTGCCCACAAGACACGTGGTCTTTTTGCTCAGGTACCAATCTAGATTCCACTCATAGGAAACAATGAGACAGAAGCACCTGAAAAGACATCCCTATTAATACACATTAATTTCTTAATATTTCTGTGAGTGTATGGACTACAATAAAGGGACTTTATAAAAGTTCCATGCTCAAATAAAATGTTCCATGTTCAAATAAATGTTTTATCCTGAGTCCTCTCTCAACAGCTGACTTGAAATTGTACAGCTGTCAATATGACCACACTTCAAGACAAATTCTACTTTTCTTAATAAGGAGAAGCTATGTTAGAAAAAAGAGGGTTCTTGGCATTTGTGGATTTGGGGGTTTATCTTTTTTCCCAGTTGCAGTTCACTATGAAGCCGCAAAAACTTTTGCACTGATCATATGAAAGGGGCCATGGGACAGCAGAAATGATTCCTTAACCCACCAGAACCACTGTAAAAACTAGTGATACTCTACTCTGTTCCTTTTCTCAGTATGTTAAAAATCAAATGTGTTACTTTGCAGTTAATAATATTTGATAACACGCTAATTCTATATCACAGGACAATTGTTTAATACAGTTGGTACTTCCCACTCTGCCATGGCTCACAAAATTATGTCATGATTTTGAGTAATGAAGAGCAGATTCCAAAATATGCATTCCAAAACATAACTTAATGAAGGTTAATTATAACTGGCTTTGATTATGATAGCTATGAAAGCACTTCTTTACCTAGGCAACCCAAAAGCATTAGCATTCAAACTCTGATGCCAGGTCAAGGCTGCAGTCTGACTGTGGCTGTGTCTGAAACATATGAATTTCTCACACCCAGACTGCTTTATCACGTGTTTATATTTCCACCCAGATTAACTCAAAGCACAAATCCTTTAATTAAATTTCAAACCAAGTATTTTTTTGGTCAAAGCCATGAGAAATAACAAGCACACCATATTTGCAATATATACAAGTGCTTCATGGTGAGGCTTAACTTCTCCACTTATAGACGCAAATGCACGTGCAATCTTTTCAGATAATGAAAACAGCTTAACATATCAATTAATACTGTAAGTAAGGATTTTTGACAACTACACAACTGTTCTCCATAAATAAAAGGCTTCTTTTTTCAGCCTTTTCCTCTTCCTAGCTCACTTTCTCTCAAATGAATCAATTTTCTTTGTATAGCAAACGCAGCAGTGCCCTGGGAACGGATTTGATGGATGGAGTGTTCAGTGGATAAGGAATCAGTTGGATGGTCATATCCTAAAAAGGTTCCCTCCAACCCAAACTCTTCTGTGATTATCTGAACACCACCTTGCTCTTCACAGTGTTTTCTTGTTCTTCCTCAAGCCCTAACAAGAGCTGTCCAGTAAAATGCACAGCCAAAACCCACATGAAGACATGCAGTGAGATGGCATGAAGTTATCCAGGAAGCTGTCCAGGAAAGTTATCCTTCCTTCTCAGAACGCTACACTACCCCAGTGCATGTTAAAGATGAAGAAGGGTGGAAGGGTCTGATTTATGCCCTCTCTGGGATGGGATCTACTGCTTCTCTCTCCATCTAAGGGTCCCCATCAACCACAACTTAGTAGAGGGGTCTGTAGGAGCAGGACAATGCCAAGAGATTCAAGTGAAGAAGTAACAAGTGCCAAGAGGTTCAAGTATACTTGCTACAAAGTGCTTCTAAGTACATCAGTCTCCCTCTGCAGAAACAGCCTTTCACATAAACTGAAAGCAAGTATCATGCATGAAACCTTTTTACATTAAAAAAATACTATATTACTAAGCTTTGTGCTTAATTCATTACTATAGCAGCGGTTTCAAATTCACTATTAAGAACTCAGAAAATATTCACATAAATTTTGGAAAAAATAAAAACCTCTGAAGTACAAATGTCTAACAGTCATTTTTACTATTCCAAATTACCAGAGGAAGAGTCCATGCCTAGAGGACACCCTTCACAAGTCTTTACCAAAAGCCTCTTACCTATGCCATACATAAAAAAGAACATCTATTAAAAGAGACAAATGTCAAATTATCAAAATTAAAGTGTTAGAGACAGCCTGAAAGACAAATCTTGTTCCCTTCTGCAGTTCAGTAGATTGATGGCACATAAAAACCCACTTCAGTTTCATTTTCTTCAAATTTAAGAAAATGAATATATTCTGAGTTTATGAAAAATAAATACTTCATGGGCTTTCTCTCTTCCCTGGGAACCACCACTGCAAGAGCATTATTCTTCTCCTCGTTTTGGTATCACTTATCTGCATGTCAAACATGCAGACAGTTTAGTCTTTCTCTCTCTCTCTCTCTCTCTCTCATCCTTGTCTCATTTACATCACAACATTGTTTTGATTAAAGCTGCTGAATTTCTACCTCCTAGGGTTAACATTGAGGGCAGGAAAGTAGTGGGAAGTAGTGTCTGAGAAGGTAACACATCCAAGGTATCCATAGTGCCACTGTTTCACAGGGAAAGATTTATGTCCCGAGTCAGCTTCAAAGAAGAATAAATTATGGGAAAGTAGTCATTATGAAAAAAAAGAAAAATGCTAGGACTTTAACAAATATGCCAACAAACATTCACAGACTATTAAAAAAAAAATTTAAACTTGCATACCAGTTTTAAGAGGTTAAGAGTCCTTCTCCATTTGAATATGTAAAAAGTCACAGTATATGAATATATACTGAGAGAAAAAAAACAAGTAACATCAAAACTAGAGAGGACAACAAAAAGTAGAATTACTTACATGTGTACCTTGCATAGTTTCTGATCTATCCCATAATAGTAAATCAAATAGGTGCCAAAACATGAAAGCAAAAGCTTTGAAGTTTTACCTTTCCTGCTTCTTTTAGTAAGGTGGGGATCCTAATTAAAAGGTTAACTTTCTGATAGTAAGAAATTGGACAGGCATCAAATCAATTTATTCTTCATTTAATAATTTCTGGCTCAAATGGTGGTGGGGTGGGGGAAATCCAAATGCATGAATATCAAAAATCAGTGCAAAAATGCCACAAATACAGCTACTGAACACAGCATGTTTTCCATACTATTTGCAGTCACATGAAAAATAATGCACCTCGGAAGCAGAAAAGAATTTGGGGAAGCTGATCAGGGCACACATCTTTGCTTTTCTCTCAGGGGATTTGGGCAAGACAAGGCCTGCAAAGGCCAGCTGCTGCTGTAAAAAGCAATGTTAACTTTTTTTTAATGTAATTTATCATCCGGGATAAGAAAATCACAGGGCTTTGCAACTGCCTCTGTGTGTTTCTTTAGCAACAACTCTGCACGCACAGTGGGACAATAATTCCACCCAAAGGATGCCATGTGCCTGTGCTGTGTCCCAAACTGTGAAGGGCAGTTAGACACCATGGAAAATATGACTTTACCCATAAGTCATTTGTTGAATGAGATTTAAGCCCCATGCTTCCCTCACCTGCAGTGCCATAGAAAACAAGAATCAACTCCAGTATTGAGAACAGCATTTTTCATGACCACAACAGCATTAAATTGAAAAAAACCCCAACCCATCCAACAGTTCTGTTGGGTCATTACATGAGGTGATAATACTGTTGTGGAGTTTTTTGCCCTGTCTGTTCAAAAGGAGTGAGCTATGACACGATCAATACTCTCCAGGCAGCTTCCCCACAGCTGGGTTGCCCAGGCCATGAATTGGATTCCTAGCAGAGTAAAATGCCTCCTTAGCAAGTAAACATCTGTTCACTGATGCACTTGGGTTTTGTATTTGCAGAAAATAGCTCACACGCTGGTTTTGTACTTTACTTGCCTTCTTTATTTCCTGCTGCAAACTGCTTGTGGCTTCCACTTACATAAAACATTCTCAAGATGTTTGTCACAGCTTGCCTTTCACTTAAAAATCCATGGGAATATTACAAGCTATAAAACCATGAAACCACTAGTTTTTATGATTGCCAACCCTTTAGGTATTCTTCAGTCCTCTGCTCTGCAATTTAATTCGCAATAGTGGTCACTCTCACTGTAACCCTTTGGTGTCTTGTTTTTGCCACTACAAGCCTTCCTGTCCCTGCTCATCCACAAAAAAAATACCTCCTCAGCATCAACTACATGAATGCACTCTCAGATCTGAGCAACCACCAGCCACATATAAAGATCCACAAAATTAAAAGCATTTTATACTTGTTTACAAGACTTCAATGAGTTCATTCCAGTAGAGTTTCTACTCCTTGACTGAGGACATAAATCCACAACTTCATCCATGAGAGCAATTAGAAATGGATAGCACTCTCTGTGAGAAACCACACAGACAATAGGTCAGTTGTCAGATCACTCTGGTTTTAGATTGTTGGCCAGACATCAAAAAAGATTGTAAAAAAACCAGAACAGTGCAGACTGGGGTAAAACGCTCTGGATTAAAAGCAAAGGACTATTGATCAGTGTGGTTTTACACAGTAGCCAAGAACACCACAGGATAAAACATTTCATAAAAAGGGGCAAATGGAAAAAAAAATAGAAAAAGAGGAGCAAAGGAGCACTCTTAAGATGCACTGGATTTTTCAATGAAACAAAAAAGGGGCACATGAGAAGAGAAAAATAACCAAAAGAAACCTCAAAGATACTGTCAGGAAGATCAGCACAGGTGACGTTCTAAAGTAGCCAACATGCTAAGGAGGGTGGGTGCCCTCTTGACTAGGAAGAACTTGGAGTACAAAACACAGTGTTCTTCTGTAAAAATACACATATTTTCTGAAGGCAAGACTTTTTTCTTGTTTTTCTAGAAAGAAGGAAGCTAAAAACACTAAAATATTTTCCTCCAGGCAGGTCAGCATTTGCAAACAGAACAGTTTGTCCTGAGCCAGTTTCTGCAATGTACATTTAATTTACACTTTGCTTTTGAAGGAAGGCTCTGCATCAAAACTGACCTCCTGTTCAGCATCCTTGATTAGTACTTTTGAGTTCATTAAATCTGCCCTTGAATAGTATCTTCTAGTTATTAACTTTTATGGACAATGTGATGACACTGGTAAGTAGGAGCATTTCTTTTACCACATGAAACAGCAAAGTGTGAGATTCAAACCAGCATGGAACCATGACAGACTTCGATACATTTGCTTCCAACAAGTTTTAAATTACCAAAAGTTTCTAGCTTGTAATATGAATCTACACCATAAATTAAACTATTCCTAAAGCATGCTTAGGTTGGCAAACTCCCGTTTAATCCAAATGGCTACAAAAAATTCTTTAAAAAAAGATGTCATTTAAATCAGTGGTAAAATTACCCATTTATCCACTTTAACTAACCTGGCTTCATACTAACTGAACTAAAACTCCATTTTATGAACAAATCCTACAAGGAGCTACATGATCGTACTACAGCAGCATTTGCCTTCACTAACTGCTCATTAATGTCATCAGCTTTAGACATGGAAAACTTCTAGCAACTTATTTGGCTCTTGTTTTTGATAAAAACAGATTTAGAACAGCAGAATCCTGCCACTCAGCTGTTTTTTCCTTCTTTGCTGTAAATTTGGCAGTGAAAATGAACACAACACCAGAACAGAAGCACCAGCGAACAGTGTGAGTGACACAGCTGAACCTGGATACAGTTGCAGTAACAGGAAGAGAGAAGCACAGCATTCCATAAGCAAGAATTACATACTGTACTGTGCAGACTTAAGGCAGAGACACACACAGCAGTATAGAATATTCACATGTGGTCTTTGTACAGCCCACATCACCGTGGCTGCTCAGTGCCGAGTTGGAACACCAAAGCACCCCCAAGTTACCCACACAACCACTTGCGCAATTCTCACACAGAAAAGACCCTTCTCTCTCCTCAATCTCTCCAAGCTCTTCCTCATGGGACTATTTTTCTCTCCCATCTGTGCCCTTTGTGTTTTTACAAATTCACTGTTTTTCCATTGCATTACTAATACGCAAAGAGATGAGGAGCCTTCTTGAATCACAAGACCTAGTTTCCATGGTTTTAGTCAGAAAGGTCTTCAAAACATTACAGAAATGAAACTTTTCCCGGGAGTTTTTAAAAAAGAGCAGACAAAGACTGAAATTACCAGCTAATAGGCCAACAACCAAACCTGAATTCTTCAGACCTCTCAATATGCATTAAAATGAAATTCCTGCCTGTGTAAAAGCAACTGTATAAAAACTGAAGCCCAGCTAAAAGCACAGGAAAGCAGCATATTGGAATCACTTAAAATAATACTAAATACTTCAGAGCCCTCTAGTGGTTTCATCTTTGGTACAAGAAAATTCATGAAGAATTGTTTTTGAAATAAGACTACTGAAGTGTACTGCAATACTGTCTTTTATTTTTGTCACTCTCCTGTAATTAAGAACATTTAGGCTGGAAAGCTGCCTAGTAAATTACCAGAAAGGCAAAAAATTATACAAGCTAATATCTATTCACAGAATCAGCTAATGGGTAGTATTTTTGGATCTTCATAAAAATGAGAAGTTACTCACAAACGTTTTCAACTGTGCATAACCAGGAGAAAAAAAAAAAAGATACAGCCACTCTCCCAAACCTGCATCACAATGATTACTGAAACATCAAGCTCTGAGCTAGCTCTCTACAGCCCAAGCCTGCATGGTTTAAAAAAAAAAAAAAAAAAAGAAAAACTGATATTTTCTCACAAAAATTGCATCTGCAAGATTTCACAAGCCTACCCCACCTGTTCAGAGAATTGCTTCATCTTTAATCTATCACCCTACCAATTATATCCTCTTCTGGCTTTATTACACAGTAAAACTGATACAGAAAACAGGTAACAAATTTCCTCTTGAAATACACAAAGACAACTCAAAACATAAGTAGATAATCAGTCACAACACTCACAAGTCTGTACCCAAGTTCAAGATAGTGTAATAGGAGAAACAGAATCAAATACCAGTTGCAAAGATTTTCTATACCTATTTACATTAATAGAAACAAAAAGAAAAAAACACTTTTTTCAGAAGTCAAAGGTAAGTGCATAAGCTTGGAAATTATTCCAACAAATCCTATGATCAGGAGTGTGGTAGCAAGACTATCTAAATGACCACGTTTAGGCACATGAATCTTTCACAGGCCAGAGAGAGAAGCCACAAATTTAAGTACAATTTAAGAATAAGAGGCATTTGGGAGATTTTCAACCCAGCAGCAAACTACTTCTGAAATGAGCCTCTACAGAACTACACATCTATACCTGCTTCTGGATCTAAACTCTATCAATAGGTGTGCTGTATCTAAAAAATAAAAAATAAAAAAGCCTCAAACACAAAATCCCTTCGAAACTTACCTCCTGGAGGTTATACTGCTGATGAGCTTTTCAGATTGATCTGACAACCTGGATGGAAGAATTATTTCAACTGGCTGCAGGCGCAAAACTCGACTCTCCAATTCTGAGCGAGACGCAGAGTCCCGAAAACAGTCAAAAATTACTTCTCCAGTAGTTGGTTGGATCACCTGTCAAATAAAAAAAATACATATATATCCACTGGATATTTACAATTCCAGGGAGTGTTTCATTGACTCAAACTGTTAAACCAGAAAGAAAATCTATGGTGTACAGCACAAAACTGTACAGCACCCACACACACAGTGAACGTGGCAGATCAAAAAACATAAATTGTGTTTTTGTCAAATCTATAGTATTGTAATAACTTCAAAAGACTGTCATGACTTTGTCTTGGTAAGTGGCAGCAATACATTAAAAATATAAATGTGCTCTTGTTGTCATCAATCCACCACTGTTCAACTTTTCATACAATTCAAATCTATGTACTTGAAGTCTATGAAAGCTACACATAATTCAGCCTGGAATCTAAACATGTGCTTTTGTTGTTCTCTCCCATCTGCAGTGTGACATTCAAACACAAGCACAATCAAGATGCTTTTAAATTAATTAATTACCAGCTGACCAGGCTTCAGTTATCACCACGTTTTGCTGGTTAAAGTGATTGGTTTTAATCTTCACCATAAAAGAGAATACAAATCTGAAGTGTAAATGGTAAAAAATCCTAAGTCTTTTGCTCTAAAGAATAGTATTTTATATAGGAAAAAAGCAGTCACAAGCTTTAAAATATTGACCCTAAAAATGTTTAAAGTTAGTAAAGCATCTGAACTAATGATTTCCCTGTATTTGGTTAAAATATGTTTTCAAGTGAAACAACAGCAAATACAGTTTCATGAATATTCAACTATCAACTCCTTTTCTGTAGTTTTCAAATGTAAAGTCATCACAGTTCACATACAGATGATATCTTACCTAAACTGCCCCTTTTTAACAACAACAAAAAAATCCAGAAAAAAGTAATTTAAAGAAATCAATTCCCCACCCAAAATAAAATATATAAGACAGATCATGACTTTAAGAAGGTAATCACCCACCTCTCAAAAAAACCCAACAAAACCACTCCACACAAACCCTAAAATACTGATTCCCCTATGAAACTAACTTACCATAATGCCTATAACAATGTCACCTGTCTTCCTGCCCCTTAGGTTTTCTCCATTTTCACAGCAACAGAGGAGGTAGTTATCAGGGACATCTCTTGTTACCTCTTCAACATCTACAGAATCATCCAGCTTCAGCAAAGGGTTCACATGTAACAAGTGTTAAAAAAACCAGTACAGAGATTTGGGTGGATTGTTCACAGGTCCTTCTGGATCTAAGTCCTTCTCTACTCACAAGCACTAATCTAAAAATCTTTTTAGGTCCTGGTATCTGATAAGTTAGTTCAAGAAATTAAAGAAAAAAAATGAGATAGATAAGGCAGGAGATTGGAAAACGAAAAATAGAAGGGAAGAAACTAAAGTCACTGGTTAAAAGCTGTTTCTATCTCATTTTTGCATTTTCTAGGCAGGACCTGCAGAACATGGCAGACTTGGGAAGCCCACTCTCTGCCTTCAGAAAGCAACTACAGTAAACATAACCTCTGCTGTTTCACAACAAACCTACAGGAGATTAAATTCTTTGAAAAGCCAGCCAGATGTTTTACACAACATAAAATTAAAGGAATTTGGTTTCCTGCTGCCACTTGCTACTCATGTTCCATCCAGGTGATAATACTGGAATCAAGACCTCTCACAAACCAAAGGTTAGATCTGAAACCAAACTTGTTTGAAAAGGATATCTTCTCCAATAAGTGTAGACTTAGTGTAGAGAGCAGTCAGCTTACGGCTGAAGAGAGAGCTTTTGTTTTCTCCAGCAGCTTTCAGTGCTGCAGTTTCCATTTGTTTTATTACTCCAACCTACAGGCAAACAAGAAACAAAGTTAGATCTCTGATAATAAATTATTATTTTTACTATTTCATATGATTGATGATATTTTTAGACGTGCAAAGAGCAAATGCATGATTCAAGCTGGAGTGCATCATCAACAGAAAGGGCAGAGGCAAACATCAATCCTACTAATGAGAAAGGCATTCCTTTTCCTGACCCTTTGTCTACTCCTAATTGCCTTCTCAGCCTCTGCCCCTGTGCTTCTTGTCCTATTTTGAAACAACTAAGCTACAGTTCACTGCTTATCAGAGAATGGTTGCTGCAATCAATTTAGATTCAGCATATTCTGTGACATTCTTTTCCTAAAACCAGAAAAAGAGCTATCAACAGAAAGCCATAGATTTACAGGGATCAAGGACAGGAAGGAAAAAAAATTGGGCTGGGATAAGGAAAACAAGGATGTGAGGAACAATAAAAGAGAGGATATATACATTTCTCTTTATCAAATGGAAAGACTTTATAAAGAAATATTGAGAGGAAAAATTGTTCCAGAACTGTTCCTGAAAACATGAAGATACTTTTCTGTAAAACAGAGGAAGCCTGAATCTACTTAAGGTCCATGACACCTCCCAGAACAGAGGAATTGAAACAAAGGACATTTTTAATTGCAGAAGCAGGTGATAATGAGCTGCCCATTTCTCAGCTGAAATAAGACTCTGCTTACAATAGGTGCAAGTTATTTCAGGGCTATTCTGTGCTCAAGAGGATTTAATAAAGGTCAAAGATGACCTTATGTCCCTTTGCCACAAGGCGCCGCACGTGGACAAACAGCCGGTGGCTCGGAATACTGGCAGTCATGAAGTTGTGATCCAGGTGGCAATAGATGTTCAGTTCTCTAGCTGCAATCTGCAAAGTACAAGAAAAGTCAGCCGACAGGTCAGAAAGTCATTCAGGAGGGTAAGGAGCTTATCTCTATGACAACAGTGATGCACAGCTACAATTAAAAGCTCAGTGTCAAAGGGAAAACATTCCAGGAGAAAGCCTGGAGGGACTGGGCCCCTGCACCTTCCTGTCTTGGCACTGCCACAAGCAGGGGCTTCGCTATCACAGACTTCACCTGTCAGATTTTTAGGGTGCAGTTTGATCTTCACCACTGTGAGGCAAACCACATATACTGTACACACAGGGTCTGAAACACAGCTCAACAGATGGTCAAATAATTTTTGCACTCCTAAAAACACAAAAGGAATGGAGGTATTTAATTTGTGGTTATTAAGATGGGATTAAGCTGGCTAATCAATTAAAATACTGAAAAATCAATATCGAAGAGTAGTAGAAACTGAATACTTAATAAAAAAGAGTAACAACACTTACTGAAATGTGACATTATCATGTGTGATTCGTATTTGACTTTCTGCCTTTTAGTTGTTCACTGACTAGACAATGTGTGTTAAGCAGGAACTGCAGCCAAACACTGACCTGTCTCCCTGGACCACGTATTTCTATTTCTGGACTATGAGTACACCAGCAAATGAGTAGACAAATTACACAGCCCAAATTTCATGGGGAAAATTAATTCCCAGTAACTAAGCAACATTTCTCACTGGTCTCGAGTGTGGAAATAGTACCAATCAAAGGTAGGCAGCAAAGACTTTGGGACACATCACAAAAAAAATCCCCCAACATTATGAACCATTAATGAACCATCACTTCAAAATTATGTTTTTGTCAAGTCTTTTCAAGTTCCTACAGATCTGGCATGTGTAGATGCCACATCTGAACACGCATTCAAAATACCCTCTGTATCCAGACTATACTTGCTATGTTCATCTCTTTTTACAGTACTTGTTCCACTGTCTTCCAAACTGAAATACTCCTGGTAGAGTTTTAAGCCAATTCACTTCTGAGAGTTTTTCACTTTTAACTCTGACAAGTACTTATTCTGGGAATTCACCTTAAATTCTCAGCATGCATGACAGCAAGCACTACCATCCAATTACAAAATAATAAAGCCTATTTTGGCAAAAAGTTTAAGCATGTAGAGATTTTTTCACCTTGATTTCAAGTATCAGAAGAACCCACAAAGAAACCTCCCTTCTGGAAGTAGTCATAGACAGCGTAGGACACCAGTACAATGCAACAATCTTTGCATAACCCTGGCAAAAATTACCTCTGCATCTTCTCCAAAGAAGCGGTATTTGTATCCACATTCCACACACAAAACAGCATCTTTATACTGTTTCTTCATTTCTATGAACTGAAGTTCTAATGGAGTGTAAATGCTTTTGGTTCTTTTATTAAGATTTGTATCCAAAGCATTCTGAGTATTTTCATAGGACTTAAGAGATGCAGAAAACTGACTAAGATCACATCGTACCTCCTCCTGTAAATAAAGGATGGAAAAGTACAGTTAGGAATCATGAAACAAATCAATTGCCCCCATATACCTTGGCTTCCATTGACCACAGAGCTAAAGACTCTTCTTGCATTAAATAGCCCAAAGAGCTGCAGCAAAACTATTAAAGTAGGATATACACAACACAGTTTATTTGGAATTAAAAGGAATTAAAAAGTCAGGAAAGTCAAAGTTAGCTGACTTGCTGTACAACAATCCTCAGACACCTCAGGTGAAATCATATGCTTATTGTATCATAAGTTCTCAAAACACAGATCAAGAGCCATGCAAGCTGCAAAGATTGGGCAGTCCAAACTGGCCAGCTATTAAAATAACCACTCCAGTTTACAGTAAGAAACTCCAGTGTAGAGAGATTATTGATGTTCCAAAACTCCACAGTAAATCCAGAAATAAAACAATTTGAGTCTCAGTTCACTGTCTCAACCACCAAAACTATATTTATTCTCCAGTCTGCCCTTATTACGTAAGTTCAGCAAACCTTCCAAAATAATTTATACACAAAAAATCTATACTACAGTTTCTAAAATCCTTAACATGTAAGACTTTGAGCAGCTGTCTCTCAGCAATTTACCATTCACAATGACATTACGCAGCCTATTCTTGTCAAGCAACTTCAGGTCTACAACTCAGCGTTGTTCTGTGTTGTCAGCAAGGTGATGGGTTCAGTCTTTCATTAGGGCAGCGAACAACACTGATAAGGCATTTTTCACTTACAGTGAAGTTCTTCCTCACTCATATCACAATATCAAGTACCAATAAAATTTGTTCAAAAAAAAATACTAACACAACACCCTCTACAGGTTTTTAAAGCCTATGATCATTCAAAACACAATTCATTAGGTTGTGCTGCAAAATTCTGTATCTGCAAATAAATCCATTAGACTTCCATTTCTAGCAAGCGCCCCATCCAGATGACAAGCAACCAAGTGAACAGACTGTTTTGCAGCCGTGATAACTCAGAAGAAATACAGAGACGGCTTAAATCATACACTCTGGGTCATAGGAATGTACAAAGACTGCAGTCAGAGAACAATCAGGGAAAAAGAACACTTTAACTGCAAAATTCCCACAATTGCACACCATCCAGCAAGACAGCACAGCCCAGGACAAATAAAGCTGCACCAGAACTTGGATGGCCCCAGGAGCTCAGATGTCTCTACTGCAAAATCCTGAGCCCAAGCACTCAGCAGTCCTCAACCCAAGGTCTGTGCCAGCCCAGCAGGAAGACCTTGTCTCATTTTAGGGGAAATCGTAGCGACAACCACATGAATAAAGGTCATGAAAGGAAACAAAAGAAGTAAAAACAGAGAGAGAAGTTGAATCACTGAGATGGTTGTAAGTTAGCAGCTTGAGGGATTTAGAGGAAAATCACTTACATAAACAGGTTAAAACTGCAGGAAAAAATCAAGATACAAACATCTAAAATGAGCTGCTCCAAGAAGGCAGGCCAGCCCTGGAATTAGTTTTCTGTGTTCTCCAAGGAACCACATCTACATCACCTCAATCCCTTATCACAACAGAAATATCTTGCCACAAGCTGTTCACCATTTTGAGCTCACACTCACACAAACCAGACACTCCCAGTTTAAGTTCATGAGCTTCAGGCAGGGTTAAAATCAACTGTATAACCTTCCATACATCCTCCTTCCCTCAAAGAGTCAGATATAAAACTTCACTAAAGAGCAGTTGCCACAATAAGCCAGGAGATACCTTTTAGGACCTGACACCTAAAAAACCGAATTAACTAAAGTTAATTAGACCCATAATTAAAGAAGAAGCAAAGTACTACTACTCTTACAAAGTACTATTACCCCAGTCTTATTGACTTGCATCATACATATAATAATGATAATTTTTCATGCGAGCTACCCATATCTTCTGCAGATGAAAAAGCAGTGGTATCTCTAGTAGTCAGATTTACCAGCCACTGGATTAGGCTACATCTCAGCAATACTTCTAATATTTATGTAAAGAAAGACTGGTAGAAACTTGACAGCCCACATCAAAATTGGTAGAATTGAAAGAAAGATGAGCCAAGTACCAACTGAACATGCGTTATTATGATATTACAGCTTCACTCAATCACAAGATACACTACCAGTGTCTCTGCTCTCATTACTGCTGTTTTTCAGTGGTATTACTGAAGAGCTAAAGATGCATCCTGTTCACTACAAGAAGAGCTTCAGGAAAGCAGGGTCTGTGGGGTCTGTCGGGTTCTGCTGCACTATTTCATGACAGAACACAAAAACACAAAGCTTCTGCCAAAACTTGCTTTTTTTAAACCATGACAAGCAATCTACACACCACAGACCACAGCTCTGCATACCTTCTGAGCAACCTTTGGGTCAGTGTCCCAAGATGGAAGAGGGATCTTCAATTCTGAACTTCTCCCAGTAATACTGGGACATTTCTTCAAACTCTCGGACTCCTTCTCCTGAAAACCATCCTGGATTCTGGTACACTGCTGGTCTGAATCACTGCAGAATTCTCTCAGTCTGTCTAGAGTTTGCAAACATATACAGGGCTTTTCATGCTTCTGAGGTTCTTCTTCAGTAAAAATACACAACAAAAACATTAGCAACTTATTTTCTAAAGCAGAATGTCTATTAGAATAACATCAGTAAGCACAGAACAAAATCATTTTGCTCCATCTCTCTCTTCTCTACATTCCTTCTCCTCTCCCATTGCAATATTCTCCCAGACTGACAGAGTCATGCATGGAACCAGATTGATTAACTCCCTGGAAAACCAGTATTCCTCATTTGTGTGCTTGGTCATACATGGGAAAAGACACACAGCTATTTTCTGGGCTGGTAACTACAAAGCCACTAATTTAGTCAAGAATATTGGAAATCAAGTAGAATTTTTGTCAGTCCAGGTTTTGGCAGTATTGCTACTTGGTGGTGTCTTACTGGTACTTCAAACCATTGCACCGACAAAACTGAATATAGTTCCCACTTTAAAAAACTTAGGAGGCTAATTCTTTTAAATGAAGTGCAATGAACTTTATATACACTCATTTGTTTTTGTACCAGCATTATTTTATTAAACTCTTGGTTCAAAGCCAGATGGAACTCAGGTATTTTCAAGACAATGGAGGGGCTGTTGTTTCCCAGGTGAGAATTTACTTCAGGGTAGCCTTTGGGTACACCAGTTACAGACCAGGCTCTACAGAGCTCTCAAGTGTCAGTTGTGCTTCAGAACAAGACTGTTAAACCAACACAGGAAGGAAAGTTGCACCATTTCTGCCTGGACATTTGGACTTTACTGACTGAACAACCTGTTAAAGCTGAGTGAGCTGAAGGGAATTTGCAGAGTAATTCTGGAGCAAGGCTCAAATTCCTAGCTCCTGTGCCACAGAAAGGTTCTTGAACAGTTCAGGAATATGCTCATTATGGCTCTTCGGAGTTGTATCTTACACTCAAGGGACACTTCCTGAAGTACTGAGACACTTTTTTCACATTTGACAATGACAAACTATTTACTGGCTCTCAATGCTTGGAGGTTTGTTTACAGTCAACTCACTTTTTTCCTGAGTCTTCAATGGGTTACAGATATCTTCTAGAGTGATTTGTTGTGCCCTGGGCTTCTTTTCACAGGGTTCATTGCCTTCAGTTGATGTGCTCCTTTTTGTGCCACATTCAGAAGCCTGAAACATAAATTACACAAAGAAGTTCAGTTCCTTTTTCTCTTTGCCATCCTCTGTGAAAGACAGTAATGCAACCAAGCATTTTGTAAAGAGATAATACAAAATTATTGAATAACCCATCCCTGAAGTGTCCAAGGCCAGGCTGGACAGGGCTTGGAGCAACCTGGTCCATTTGGAGGTGTCCCTGCCCATGACGATGTATGGAAGGAGATGAGCTTTAAGGTCATTTCCAACCAAACCCTTCCGTGATTCTATGAAAATAATTTACCATATACAAAATTCCTAACTATTTTACCTATCTACATGTTTTGTTTATAAAACAGTTCTTCTAGCACTTGAGGCTACAAGAGGAAGAGGAACAGTACATCTTGTGATCAGGTTGGCTGTTATGCTATAAAAGAAACACCTGCAGCTATTGTGGCTTCAAAAGGCAGCTTAGAGCACTTCTGTGGCAGAGAACTGAACCAGTATTTAACAGACTTTCCCACAACACCACAGCCACCACCTGTGCCTGAACCAGAGCTCTTCTGCAAATCCTCACTCCCACAGTCCAGAGCTCTCTCCTTGCCAGACACTGGCTGTTCACCCCCAAGAGGCACCATTCCCTATGGACTGAATCCCAGTGATGATGGGATCACCTCCATCTGCTCCACACCATCCTGCAAGTATCAGTCCAGGCTTTAAAAGGTTTCCCTAAACTACCTGTAAGCACCTGGGTTTGTACAAAATACAGCACTGTCAACCACTGCTCCTTAGATGTCTTTTGACACGTGCACTTGAACACCATATAAACCAAAAATTCGTCAATTTATGCTGTTTCATCAGTGATCTATTGCTTAACAGCATGCAAGAAGTTTGACTAAATATAAAGAAGTAACTTAGAGTTCCAACAACATATAAACACTTAACAAATAAGCACACAGCAGATGCTTTCAGCTGCCTGCAGCCACATTTCATATGGTAATCTCAGAGTGTTTAATTGAGGAATTTCAATTTCCTTACAACTAAGCAGGAGCTCCACCCCCACCAACTAAGTTCATAACCTCTCTATAACCTATTCATATGTACAGCCCATATAAGTAGCAAAGCTTCTGAATCCACTTTTAAATACCACCAAATTAACACTAATTAGGAAGCTTTCTCTGCATGGGCAGAAAGCTGCAATCATACCTTTAAAAATGCATTTGGACCAAAGGTAACCAAAAAAGTTGCCTTGACACACAGGTGGAAAAAGCAAATGACCATCCCAGGCTAGAAGGGGCTGGAAATTTTAACTACCGGAAGACTGGAAAACATAAACTCAGCATGAAAACCAGTTCCTAAGAGATAGCAGTTTTTAACCAGTGGTGATACAAAGAGGCTGCTGGATCATTGCAAGCTGTTTTGGCCTTGCACCCAACAGCAGAGCCACCTGGAGTTGCCTGAGCTCCATCACCTGGGCCATGAGCTCAGCCTGCTACATGCCAGAGTTGTCCACAAAATCTGATTTGTCATCTGGTGTGCAACAAGCCAATAATTACACACCTGAAAGACACTGAATATTTATTTCAGAACTTCACAGGCCACAGGTTCGCAGTGTGTTCCACAAATCCAGCACAACAACTGGACTTTCTGTGTCATCATTTATACACAGAAATCCAGAATTAGTAACTTCCCAAGCACAGCCCCTCTATCAGGATTGATTAGTCATTTCCCTAGAGGTTACACAACGCCAGCCAACTTCTACATGTGCTCAGGGGAAGGGTCTGCACTTGGGCTGGGTCTTTTTTGGCCTGTAAGTGTGGGGTTTAGTATTATAATGAACACAGTTCAGCCACAGGATACACAGACCTTGAGTATTTTGCCAATTAGCAACGTGTACATAGGCACACATCAACATCTTTATTTCACCCTGAATTCTTGTTGGTCCCAGGATGTCCTTCCCTAAGGGATGCAGCTGCTGCCTGTCCCACTGACCAGGTCTCTTTCCTTGTTGATCAGGAAACAACACAAAGATCAAACATCAAAGAACATCCTGACTTAAGATAATCTCTACATATTCCACATTTTGCAACACCAGGAGGCACAATCTGTGCCAGGGATCCAATATGGGAGCAAAGCCCCAGTGACATGGACGAGCACCCTGGCCCTGCCCAGCTCATCAAACCTGTGCTGAGCTCCAGCTCCTGCAAAATGGGACATCCTGGATCACAGAATGGTTGGGGTTGGAAGGGTCCTCTGGAGATCACCCAGCTCAACCCCCTGCCCAGGCAGGGTCACCTGGAGCAGGTGACACAGGGATATGTCCAAGTGGGTTTGGGATGTCTCCAGACAGGGAGATTCCGCACCCTCCCTGGGCAGCTGTTCCAGGCTCTGCCACCTCCATGGAGAGAAGTTCTGCCTCATGTTGAGGGGGAACTTGTTGTGTTTTATTTTATGGCCATTGCTCCTTGTCCTGTCGCTGGGGCACCACTAAACAGAGTCTGGGACATCTTCTGACACGCCTTGGGGATATTGGTGTGGATTGATGGGATCCCTTCCCAGTCTTCTCCTCTCCAGACTAACCAGGCCCAGCTCCTGCAGTCTCTGCTCATCAGGGAGATGTTCCAGACCCCTCATCACCTCTGTGGCCTCTGATGGACCCTCTCCAGCAGCTCCTTGTCTTTCCCTTGTCTGAGGATGCCCTCAGAGTGCTCGGTACCACTGCCCCGTGTCACACAGGTGCTGCAGTCGGTCCCTCGCCTGCGGGAACCCCTGTCCTGCCCGCCCTTCCTTCCGTCCCTCCCTGCCCTGGCCGGTCACCGTGCTCCGGGCGGAGCCGCGCTCGCCGCCGGTCCCCGCCGCGCCGAAAAACCTGCTGAGCACGAGCTGCCGCCCGACCCCGCCGCGATCCCGCCGCCCCCTCGGCACCATGGCCCGGCTGGGCCCGGCACCGCCTCCCGCCGGATGGGGCCGCTCCGCCCGCCCCCGTCCAGCCTGCCCGCCCCGGCGCTGCCGAGCTCGGCCCTCACGGCGCCGCCATGGCGCGCTCGCTCAACTCCATCGTGGCCGTGAGCCAGAACATGGGCATCGGAAAGGACGGGCGGCTGCCCTGGCCGCCCCTCAGGTACGGCCGCGCCGCCGCCGGTCGAGAGTGAGGGCGGGCGGACTACAGCTTCCGGCGTGCTCTGCGCCGCACGATTGCCGCCGGGCGCTGCGGGGCCGCGCGGGATGCACCGGGAGTTGTAGTCCTTGAGGGCGATGCTCGGCGAGGCGGGAAAGCGCGGCGATGGCGGGATGGCGAGGTTGGGGTTTCGGGTGGGTTCGCCTTCACGCCATGGCGTGGGTTGTCCCTCCTGCAACCGAGGACAAAGGTCCCGCCTCGGCCACGGCATCGGCCCAGGCTCTGTCTAGCCGCTCCTCCCCGGGCACCATCAGCACCCGCTTTATGTTTGGGGGTTTTTCTTTCTTTTTTTTTTTCTTTTTTTTTTAGTTAGAGAAATTGCCAAAAAATATTAGAAATTAGAGACCTCATTCTTAAACCACATTGTAACGCTCTTCGTGTTTTCTCGCCAGGAGTGAGTACAAGTACTTCCAGAGAATGACTACCACGTCTCATGTGGAAGGTAATGTGGAGCTGTGTGTAGTGTCAGGCACGGAAAACTGGGGATTTTACATTTCCCTGCATTACTAGCCTTATTTCTGCACACAGCCTGTCCTCCCAAGCCTCCCCTGTACTTCATCCCTTGGGAAATCGTTCGGGTCAGATGAAGACATGAGATGATTCAGATGTTTTGGGGATGCAGGTGATCTGTTAATGAAAAGGATTCCCAAGTCCTGTTTCCCTAAAAGAGTAGAAAACTTCACCTGAAGTTTACCTAAAACATCTTTCCCTGAAACTCCATGTTAAAAATTGAAAGGTTTTCACATACTGATTAACTAGCAGAGATGGTTTGTTTTTTTCAGGCTGTTTTAGCTTATCTAACTTGTTTGCTGTAGCTCAGCCTTGGTCATTTATTCCAAACCTCTGACCCTTCTGATGTAATTTTGCTTGGTTTTCTGAGTGCTGAGCCATCCCCATATGCCAGAATACCGTAACCCTGCTGATAATACACAGCAGCTATACTGCAAACATTTCCCAACGTGGTCACTTCTTCCTGTGTTGGTTTTTTTTTTCATGCTCCTGTTAAAACTCCTGGTCAGCCTAATATGTTCCCTTGTTCTGATTAGCTGACCTATTCCATTTTCTGACTTAAAGGTCTGTTCCGTAATCCACAAGGAATTTTTCAACAGTCTTAAGGAAGGATTTTATTTGTGTTTTGGAGACCTCATTCATCCCATTGCAACTTTTAAAAAAATGAAGAACACAATTTTAAGTCTTTTTAGATGTCTGCAAGTTGAATCTTACCTGGCACAAATAACCTGTGATCAAAAAAAAAATGTTTAAAATATAATTAAAAAGAAAAATTTTGCTCCATCCTGCCTGCAGATCTTTTGATAAGTTGTGACCTTAGATGTTAGGTAGGTAAGTTGCTTCATGACCAGGGTTCTTAATGGATTATGCTGCCATAAATCTTTACAGCAGGGGTGTCACCATTGACTCTCTTGACTCTCAGCCTCTGTGTTTATTTTTCTGACAACTCCATTTCCTCATAAAGAGAAATCTTTCTCTTCTTAGGACTGTGTATATAAGAGGTAATCTTATAAAAAAAGGTGTGTATATGAGGTTATGAATGCTTGGGTTTGGTCAGAAATTATAGGTGAATTTTTAGAATATGATTGAATACCTGATACCCTTCAGCTTTAGATTTAATTTTGCTGGTTCTTCTAGAAAATATTATGAGTTTATATGAGACTGCATTGGTGTCAGCTGACTGACAGTGCTTTGAGGCCACGAACATGTGACTGATTAGTGAACTGGGGCCTAAGCTTGTGCTTTTGTTAACTGCTGAAGTGGAGTTTAGAAGGGGAAGTCCAGCATTGTCACTAAACAGTAAACTTAAGGAAATGTTTCCTCTCATACTCAGGTAAACAGAATGCACTGATAATGGGTAAAAAAACCTGGTTCTCCATTCCTGAGAAGAACCGTCCTCTAAAAGACAGAATTAATATTGTGCTCAGCAGGGAGCTCAAGTAAGTATGATGAATAATAGGCCTGTAAAACAAATAAAAATTCTGCATCTAAAAATACCTGTAGCAAATCAACATACAGTAATTCCAAATGTATCATTTCTGGTATTTGGTTAGAAAGAATTTCTGCTCTTTGTCCTGAGTGTTATAACTACGTTACCTTTAATTTTTTTTTAATTAATTTACAAGTAATTGTCGTTACTTTGCATTGTAAGTACAACTTCTAGCTCTACTCACAAACCATTTGACAATTGTCCATAGTTTTTCTGACTCGTGTTCAACTGCATTTCTCTAGTTCCTGCTTAGATTGGTGGCTCTTAATCCTTTTTTTGAAGCTTATTTTTATTAGGATTTGTGGATGAACTGCCCTTTTTCAGAGCTCTCATCTTGAATGCATCACCCACAGTTACCCAAATATTATTAAACAAAAGTGTCCACTTAGAGTGGTTTATTGTTTTGGAGGATGTTGGTGGGTTTGCAGCTGATCATGTGGGTGGGCAGTTGAATAGAGGCTTTTCAACTATTTTTATTGAATGAAATATTAATGTTTTGGAATTCAGGTAAAAATGTCTATATTATCTGTAATTTATTTTATTTATGTATATATAAATTCCTCTGTTATGCTTTTTCAAAAACGCGTTATAAAATTTCAGATCTATAATTTATAATACCCCTTAAGTTACAGTGAAGCTGAAATCTGATAAACGTGCAGTCAGATGAGAATTCTAACATAGATTGGCAATAACAGGCATTTCAAAACAATTACATTTAGTTGTTTGTGAATTCAGACAAACACATTGTGTCTCTAGATTGTATTGATGATCACAATGAATTGCCTTCTAATCATTTAGTGATAAAACTTTGCTTTTTTCTAGGGAAACCCCAAAAGGAGCACATTATCTTTCCAAAAGTCTGGATGATGCTTTAGCTCTTTTGGATTCACCAGAGCTAAAAAGTAAAGTAGACATGGTTTGGATCGTCGGAGGCACTTCAGTTTACAAGGTACATTCAGCCTACTCCTGAGTTACTCGTTCTCTCTGGTGGGATGAGAATGGCTCAAGTCCCTATTAATTCTGCATTAGGAAGTGCAAACTGCAGTGATTCTAACAGAGCAAGTCTTGGAAAGTGAAATTTCAGCTCTCGAGTTTAAAATGCCTGTCCAAGTAACCAAATGTTGGTCTTGCCAGTGGGCCACTGCCATACAGCTGTTGTGCTTTGAGAGCTTTATTTTAAATATCTACATTGCTCGTTTTTTCAGCCAAAACCACGATTGCTATATTTATTTTACTGAGGGTGCTGACTGACTCTGGAAAGGATATGAAAAAAAAAGAAAAATGGTCCAGCATTTTTAGCCAGAGTATGACCTTTTTTACATGTATACAGGTGAGAAAATAGGGTTTAGAGAGAGCTGCCAGGTGATGGTGTCAGCAATAAGAGGAGATAATCATATGACGAGAGGTTGCACTCACTCTGCTTTCCCATCCAACAGCCAGATGTCCCTACTGCTCCCAGTCTCTGGATTAGTAATTGAATTGTTAAGAACTGTAAAGCAATTATTTTTTTAATAGTGAAGGAAACAGTTCTATTGTCCTTTACTGTCCACTTGTTGTTTGGCACTGGGACTTCAGATGTATGATGACAGTGCTGTCAAGCTCCTAGTAGCAAATGGGGGCTGATACTATGCCTTGTATGGGGCAGGAAAATACATTTTCTGGTATTTCTTGCCTTTGCAGTTTGTGCCTTTCACAAACCTCTTCTCTGTGTCTTTGGAATGCATCTTTTACAGTAAAAAAAGTGAAGTATTTAGATATTGCTAAAGCTGTGAGAAAGATGAAGTGCATGTGTAAATACCCTGTAAAACACTGTTGTTTCTTTACTCCCTTTTTTTAGTTTCTGTTTTATAATCACTTCGGAGTGTGGTGAAGTACACATCATGTATTTGATATTGCAAATGCGTTCAGTCTATAATCAGGTATTATCCTGTAGATGTAATCTGTCCTTCACTCTCAGTCTGCTTCCCAGCAGGGAATTTGTGGAGACAGCTTTTCTTCACAGTGGGCACAGCTGCCCAGCAAGAGCCTCTGGCAGTAGTTCTGCAGGATGCAGGTGTGAGCAGAACCATTTACCCCTTTCCTGCAACAGCCACAGGCTCATCTAGTGCTGTAGAGAGTGATTGTTTTTGCTTCTCCTTCCAGGAGCACCTGTCTTGTAGACTTATATTTTAACTATTTTTCCAGTGTCTGGCTGATATTTGGTAGAGAATAATGTAATTTTTTAGACTCTTAATCACCAATACTTAGATTATAAATTGGAAGCTTTGACCAAGAGTAACTTGGAACATACTGTTTGTGCTGATTAGTGTAAGGGAATATGTCTTAGGGTAATAGGAGACCTGGTTACCCTGGACATGGAGAAGCATTGAGAGAACTGAGGATGTTCAGCCTGGAGAAGAGAAGGCTCTGGGGAGACCTCAGAGCCCCTTCGAGTGCCTAAAGGGGCTCCAGGAGAGCTGGAGAGGGACTTTGGACAAGGGCCTGGAGGGATGGGACAAGGGAGAACGGCTTCCCACTGCCAGAGGGCAGGGTTAGATGGGATATTTGGAAGGAGTTGTTCCCTGTGAAGGTGGTGAGGCCCTGGCACAGGTTGTCCAGAGAAGCTGTGGCTGCCCTATCCCTGGAAGTGTTCAAGGCCAGACTGGACAGG
Organism: Lepidothrix coronata; assembly: GCF_001604755.1. Taxonomy (NCBI): domain Eukaryota; kingdom Metazoa; phylum Chordata; class Aves; order Passeriformes; family Pipridae; genus Lepidothrix; species Lepidothrix coronata. Next base: position 6,433,360 of record NW_016690194.1, on the reverse strand, counting down.
GCTTGGAGCAACCTAAGAAAGTGGAAGGTGTCCCTGCCCGTGGCAGGGGGTGGAACTGGATGGGCTTTAAGGTCCCTTCCAACCCAAACTGGTCTTGAATTCTGAAATTTCGGCTGTTTTCCCCCTTGCAAACATCTGCTCAGGATATTTCAAAGGAAATATTAATTCATTAGAGAGAAATCTTAACTGTTTTATACAGATTCCCACATTCAAACTAGGCTTGTGATCTTAACTAGAAGAGTTTGATGGAAAACACACACCTCTACCAAAACTGCAGGTCATTTTTGTAGTGCCTGTATTAAAGATGCATAAAGGGTTTCACAAGAGTATTTCCATTATACTATGTACAAATGTGTGGGAAGTAAAATAACAATTGGTAATTGAAGTGAATAATTTTATTTGGTAGTTACAGGTATTTGAGTTTAAAGCATTATTTTGATCTTACTGCTTTGTGCGGCTCAAAGGTTTAAAACTGATTGTGTTTATTAGTATGAGCCTTGTCCATATAAAGGGCTACCCCATTTTGGTTATTGAAGCTGTTATAGGATTTTCTTACAGGAAAACGTGTCTATTCGTCATTTCTGCTGTCAAACAGAAGGATGTTCACATGAGATCTTCTTGCTGTCCTTTTAGTTCAAGGCAAGGACATGCAGTTGGTACAATCACTAGTTCCAAGGGGAAGGTGCCTCAAGGCTCCTCTGTTACAGCTCTCTGTCTGATCCTATGGGCGAGAAATATGCACAGCACCGGCCTAGTGTGTTCAGGATAGTTGTTCTGTGGATTGCTAACTCCTTAGTGCACAGACATCTTTGAGTTCGCTACGGAAGGGAACACACCCCTGGCACTTAACTTTGGGGTGGGCTGCTTTGGCAGCCTGTCAGGGGCTGATATGGATGTTGAAGGATGAGTAGGAACATGGGGGGATTCTTGGGGTCCTCACTGGGGATGCTCTGCCCTGGTTGGTCTGTGGTCCTTGGCACAATGAGCTTAGTCTGGTGACATCCCATTGAGTCTGGAGACATCCCACTGGGTCTGATGATGACATCCCACTGGTGTGGGATTCTGGGGAATGAGGAGTAGATGCAAAACATACTTGAATATGAGGGTGCACAACTGAGGACATCTGTCAAGAGCTACAGCAGCAGCAGCCGCCATTGCCAGACAAGAGTGTGGCTTATTGCCTCGTGGAGCCTTTTAACACAGCTCCCAACCTTAGCGCCTTCTGATCAGTTTGGCTTGGGGAGGTCCCCCGTGGCCAGGGCTGTTGTCCCCCAGCTCCCAGGAGCAATCCTGCCAGCCTTGTTTCTGTAGATGGTGTGAGCAGGGAACGTGAACATGATCTTCCAGGCCTTTGCTGTCTTTGGTTTCCCACACCCTTAGTGTGGGTCATTCAGGACATCTGAGCACCTGCCTCACCTGAAACAGTGCATCCCCTCTGTGCCTCGTGCTCAGCCCAGACACCTTCACACTGGAACACCAGCCTGACCTGACCTCACCCAGGGAGTTGTGCCAGGTCAGCACCCACCCAACTGCAGGGTGAGGGCAGTACTGATGCCTCCACCTGTACTCACAGCACAGGTTTACAAGCTTAATTTCTTTGGATCTTAGTATGGTGACAGACTCTGTGGATCCTCTGCACTGCTTGGGATCTCCTGAGTTCCAGAAGGAGCTGAGGTTGCTGTTGGTTGTGTGCGTGTGGAAGGAGGAGCGGAACAGCCCAGCAGTGGTCAGTAGGTTACAGCAATTACAAAGCTGTTCTGTGTAATGACAGGCACTTCATGATTTTGTGCAAGCTCTTCATGTTTGAGGGCTGTCTGTTGACCTGTGAGTGCTTCTTGTGTGCTGGAAGTGGCTCACTCATAGGTTCTGGCTCTGGAGTCCCTGGTAGCTGTTAGAGCTTGTCAGACATATCCCTGGAGCACATTTCCTGGCTTGGTTTCATCCCCAAGAAATTTAGTTCATGAATGTCAAAACTGTTCCCAAGTACAACTCGGGCTTGATGAGTGGGAGCAATCAGAAGATTCAGTAACAGTTGGACTCAATGGTCTTGGAGGTCTTTTCCAACCTCTGTGATTCTACAGTTTTGTGATTTCAAATCTTCTTCTGAGTTCAGACACTGATGCTCTCTGTGTGGAGGTATTGTCTCCTGATTGAGAGGTTGTCATGGTTTGAGAGCCCCAAAATCTAATTCCCTAGTCCAAACCCCCTCCCACATCTCAACCCAGTGTGAGATGGTTTCCAGACACTACATGAGACTCAGAATGGGGGAAAGGGAATACATTACAATGACTGTACAAAATAAATACTACAATACATTATATACAGTCTTAATTATCTCTACCATGACATAAGTATTTACAATGGATCAAATCTCTTCTCCCCTCCAAATAAAAGTCCAGGAGGGAAGAAGGAAAGATCCTTTCCCACTCTCAGAGCAGCAATGTCTCTAGGGCAGCAGTCTCTATGTTTCGCTCTTCTTCTCATGCAGCAGCTGTAGCTGGATCTCTGTCAGTACTCACGAGGGGGTATCCAAGCCCCTCGGCCACTCGTCTTCAAGCGAGGGTCTTCTCTTCCGTGGGCTGCGTTTCCCAGGACAAGGGTGCTATCACCATATCATATCACAAAGCGCAGGGGTCTTCCTGATGGTCCTTTTCAAATTCCCCTTTGCAGAGCTCTGCGCTCTGTCTCAAGGTGGGGCGGGGGGGGGGCAGGTCACCCTCTCCGCATTCCTTCTGAGCTTTACAGCTCTTTTCTGCAGTGCTGCTGCACTTTTAGGACTTCCATTCAGTAGGAGTCCATTCTTTCCACTTAAGAAAGGTCACAAAAGGAGTTGGGGGTTTTTTTGATTTAGTTCTTACCCGAAAAACTCTGTCTGTAGAGCTAGTTCTGCTCTCTCTCTGCTGCTGCCACTGTTCCAAGTTCCTGCAGCCCCCTTGCCGGGGGCTGGGGTGGGCCCAGAGGCCCCAAGGGGCTCCGAGCCCCTTCCTTGTGGCTTTCACAACATGAACTACTTCTTCTACAACCAACAACAACTACCTTCTCTTCTGTTCTGCTTGTGATATGTTTATATTTTGCAGAAGCGCTCATTGAGTAAAACCTCAAAACCTCAAGGGTCACCACCCCCTGGGGTTTTACCATTTTATAACTTTGGGGGGAAAACTGTTTCCCCCCACCACAGAGGTTCAGGTCTTGGCTTTGACTCTGAAAAACAGTGCTCAGGGACATCCTAAGGGAGTCATCGAATCACAGAGTGGTTTAGGTTGGAAGGGACTTTAAACACCGTCTTATTCCAAACCTTCTACCGTGAGCAGGGACACTTTCCATTAGACCAGGTTGCTCAGAGACTGCTCAGTTATATCAGTTTCTTTTAACTATATTTAAACTGTGTAGTTTAGACTGATTAGAAACAACACTCAGGCTTTACTAGGCTGTTCCTAGGAATAAGATCTATGAGTCTAGCACATTGCCACATATTAAATACAGTCCTCTTAAAAGAAAGCATAAACAACACACACAGGTGTTGATTTACTTATGTTGGTATGGTCTTATGATATGGTGTTTGTAGAATGAGTACATCAACATTCCATCAGCTCAGCACTATTCATCTTCTACCTTCTCTTCAGTCCTGAGAAAAGGAATGTATGGAATGGGCTGGACAGGGCAAGAGTGAATTGAATGTCACTGAGGAACTACTTTAATCCCCGTGGAAATGACAGAGTTGTGATAAAGCTCCTTTGCCATCCTTCCAGGTCCATGGCAGTAGTTGGCAGAGGTAGTGTCAGAGTCCGGTCGTTGCCAAACAGGCTCATGTATAGGCTCCACACGTATAAGACTTCCTGTTTGATCCAAAATTTGCTTATCTGAAGATACTGTGAAAGAACATGGAGGACCAGGTACTCCCAAAGGAGCTGGAACCCAGGGGCAGTAACTGGGATGACAGGGGACACATCAGCTAGGGCTGGAGGTGGTGAGAAAGGTCCATGGGGCAGAATCAGGCCCCATGGAGGTTACCAGAGTCAGGCACAGCCCTGGAGTGACCAGACAGGGCCATGGGCACAGGCCAAGGTCAGGTCAGAATGTCAGCCTATATGTGATTCAACTGCTTATTTAAATCCCAATATAGGGAAAATTGTGAAATGGAAAGTGGAGTCACCTTACAGTGTGTTTCTCCTTGCCCGCTGCACTCTCTCTGCCATGACACTGGGCATTCCCACCTGCTAAGGAGAAACATATGGGTTATAACCACCTCAAGTCCCTTGCTTTTTCCCAAGTTCTTCTCTGTTTGTTGTTTACTATTCGTGGGCCACCTCCACACAGACTCCAGAGCTAGTCTGGTAACTGAGGAAGCATTTGCACTTCTTTTATTAATGAGCGGATGGTTACACAGCTGGTTGGTTCACTCATCTAATGAAACCATTTACCTGGAACAGAGGTCACCATCTGGTCCCTTTGGACTAAATTCAGTTCTCTTTGCAACATCTGTGATCAGTGTGCTCTTCCCTGGCCTGTCCTGGTGGTAGAGAGTTCTTGCTGAAGCTGACTTCCCAGAGCTGGATAGGACATCAGTTTATTCTTCTACTACAGAATAGAAGTATCTCCGTTTGCAAAAAACAGTATGTTTTTATTTGTGGAGCAGATTATTATTTTTCTCTCATTTCGCAGGTGTATGTTTCTCTTCTTACCTGCCACACTTACTTAAACAAATAAAAATACTGATATTTATGTAGAAGCTGGACCAATACCAGTTCAGGGCTGTTGGATGCTGGTGTGTTGTGAGTTACCCCTTCCATTTTTACCTGTTGTCTAGTAATCAGGCAGCTTTTCTAGAAATTAACCTCTCAGCAGAGGCAACAATTACTTTTATTGTATTCCATTTGCTATGGCTTGGTTCCTGTTCTTGCTGAAGTAGTACCTAATAGCCTGCTGCATGGTGAGTCACCTTCCACAAAGAGCATTGCTCATTGCCAGTTTAAGGGAAAGGGAGGAATGGCTGCAAGCTTTTCAAAAATATATTGTAACCACCATCACCAGTGTAGCTTTTAATAGGTTAGTTTAATGCCACAAGGTATGGGGAGAGGTGTCTTTCCAACCTTATCTGGAGACAAAATATCTCAAACTTTTGACTCCTGAAGTTTTTAGTGACAAACTCACCTAACAAGTGTCATTTTAAACTTTTTCGTCCGAGAAGCTTGGAAACGTTGTTAAAAACTTTCAATGCATTTTATCACTTTTCCACAATCCAGAGATCGAACTTTGAAGTTCTACTGATAGGCAGTTTGATCTCTGGAATTGCAAACTAGTGCAGACTAAAAATACACTGCAGATCCTTAGTGTTGATATTAATTAAACATCAGAACAAACGACCTTGAGGTGAGGGCATCTCCCACCACCTTCCTGTTTCTCAGAGAGGTGTGATTCAGAAATTGCTTGTTGCAACTAGGCCACACTGTTCCTTTCTCCTCACAGGGCTATTCAGTTTTTTTTTTCTTGATTTCTATCGGATAACCCAAACTCAGAGTAGGTATTACTGCCACTTACCAGGTGGAACAGACACAAGGTGAAATTAGCCCTTTAGAAAGTGCTCTTGAGCAGAGTCTAAAAGAGGAGATTTAGAGTGTAATTTTTTCCCTGCTTTGCTAAAATCCTGTGGTGCATAAAATAGTGACTGAGTTTCTATTGTTTTTAAAGGCAGCAATGGAGAAACCAATTCATCAGCGATTGTTTGTGACAAGAATCTTGAAGGAATTTGAAAGTGACACATTTTTTCCAGAAATTAACTATAAAGACTACAGACTTCTCACAGAGTAAGTATCAAATTGCCTATGAGGCTTGTCTTCAGATTAACCTAGTTTGAATGTGCAAGGGTCCTATTAAGACCATTTTTGGTTTGAGTTAGAGATGATTTTTTCCCCAGTATCATACTTTGCTTACAAGCTGGAGTTGCACCATGCTCTGCACAGAGGTTTTTGGAACTCACTGTGTTCTTCAGCCTTCCCATAATCTTTGCAATAAAGAATTGCACGTGTCAGTTTGCTTCAAAAAAAGAGTACCTTTCTTACTGTTTCTGTATTTAGAATTACTCAAATATTTACTAAGCTTTGTAACTCTCTGTGTGTTGTGAGTAAAAAATATTTGGCCTCTGAAAGTCTTTGATAAATAGCCAAAGACAAATGAAATGGTTTTCAGTAGGGAGAGTTGAGCTTTATAGATCTCTAAGATTATTCCTTTTCTCTTGACAAAATTACTTATTCCTAACAAACGTGGTAGGGAAAGGCATCAAACCATGAGTTTGTGCCATTCACTGTGGTTTCTTCTATATTATCGTTGTCGTATCCAGTCATGCTTTTATGTCCTCTCCAGCAAGACTACATCCAATAGGCAGTAAGGAGGCAGCAAAAATTGGACACCTGCCTCAAGAGCCAGGAACAACAGGACCTGTTCCTCCTCCTTCTATAGTTTTGGCTCCCAGCTGGTTACAGACCAGCAGTGGAAGAAACCTGAAGTGTGGAGAGTGAAGGTCTCTTCAGAGGACCCAGGAGTGGATTAGCACAGCACTGAGGGAGCTAGGGAAGAGGGATGCAGGAGAGGCAAACAAGGTGATGGGTGAGGAGGATGAGTCACCACCTCCAACTCCAACATATTCTGAGCTGCTCTGCATTCACTTCCGTGTCCTGAGGCCTGACCCAAAGCTCCCTCTCTCCCTCATGGCTGTTCCTCGGGTGTACGTTGGTTTTGGCCAGTGAACTGAAATCAAAGTTTGGCCTTGCAACATGAATTTATAAAGTATGAGGCAATCTCCTCACTAAAGTGGAAACCTGACACCATCACACCTAGCAAATAAAATTTAAAATGTACTTCTCCCTCAGAGTCAATATTACTCATACAAAATCCTTGTTCTGTCACAGAGAGATGAAAAGGTTTTTGAAAGTGTCTGTTAATAAAAACTGCTTTAGAAAATCTGGTATATAGAGGAACTCTTTCTGTGGTAGCAGTCAGCTGCTTTAAGAATCTGTTGCAGACTTTTAAGAAACCTTGTCCTTAACATTTCTTCTAAACCATCTGAGGAAAAGCAAAGCAAAAAAAAACCCCAAAGTGTTCTGGCAGACATTTTGAATAACCTGTTGGAGACTTTAATAAAAATGTTGGGAATTTTTTGATTAAGCCAAAAATGGGGGGATTGTTTTGCACCAGAGTATGCTTTCTTGATATAAAAGATGTGTGTACACGTTGCAGATAGTATTAATATGATTCTTAAGAACAGTTTTTATGTAGTATACCTGTTCTAAGCACAGTATTTTCATTTCCTTTTCCAAACAACTCGCTTTTCTAGTTGATTGGATAAATTACAGGTGAATCATCATGACATTTTTATCTACTTTTTGGCTTTTGCTTTTTCCTCTCCTCTCTCCCCAGGTACCCAGGTGTCCCTGCTGATATCCAGGAAGAGAATGGGATCCAGTACAAATTTGAAGTATACGAAAAAGCTGTTGTGGCAAAGTAAATGAGGCATTCTGTACTTCTGTGTAAGGGGAGGCATTTTAGATCCTGAAGTCTTACTGAGTGTAAATATACATTAAATTTTTGAGAGCAAATCGTGCCAGATAGTACAACAGCTTGGTAGTGAATGATTCCAAAAAACACACCCTACACTCTACACCCTGCACTGGAAATAAAAGGGTGGTCTGCAGCATGAAGAGGTAGGTCTGAGCAATTCCATAACAAAGGTAGCATGAGACCTTGCATTGATCTGACAATCCATGGCAGTATCTCTGACACTTCCCTAATGAAAGGCATTAGACTGTGTCAGAGCATTTCTACTGAAACCAAGGGTTTGAGTAGCTCGTGGTTCAAAATGTCCAGTCAATCCTCCCTAGTTTGACTGGGGTGTTGTGTAGCTTTATAGCAGTCTTTGAAGTTTGTTGGTGTAGAGGGAAAGATAACCAAGCCCAACAAGAGAAAGGGAGCCTGGAAGTCTCAGGCAGCTGTTGAGGGATGCACTGATCCTTCTTACCACTCCAGTGTGGGTCCCCACAGGGTCCCCAGTTCTGCCACCAAACCTGCTGCAGTGTGGGCTCCTCTCTCCATGGGGCCACAGGTCCTGCCAGGAGCCTGCTCCAGCAGGGCTTCCCACGGGATCAGAACTTCCTTCAGGAATCCCCTGCTCTGATGTGGGGTCCTTCAGGGCTGCAGGAGGGTCACAGCACCCCCATGGGCCCCCAGGGGCTATAGGGGCACAGCTGCCTCACCACAGGCTGCAGGGTAACCTCCGCTCTGACTCCTGGAGCAGCTCCTGTCCCTCCTGCTGCACCGACCTGGGGCTCTGCAGGGCTGCTCTTCTCTCACATTCTCACTCCTCTTGTGATTGCTGTTGTTCCCTACAGGCTTTTCCCTACCTTCTTAACTTGCCCCAGAGGTGCTACCCCCATGGCTGATGGGCTCAGCCTTGGCCAGCCGCAGGGCTGCCTCGGAGCTGGTTGTACATGGGGGAAGCTTCCAGCAGCTCCTCACAGAAGCCACCCCTGCAGCCCCCTGGGACCAAAACCTGGCCACACAAACCCAGTATAGTCTGATAAAGAGGTTTTAATGTGTTGCTCACTTCACACCTGTGAGGAGGCTTTGCTCCTCTCATAAAAAGTTGCTGTGCCTCTGACCGCCACCACCTCACAGTGTAAGAACATACACATTGATTCCTTAAACAGTCTGTGTTCCTACATCCTTGCCAATTGTTACCAGTAAAGATGCAGTTAATTTGTCACTGTGTTTTTGAATGGTCTATCTGACAAATACAGATTATAAGCAGATAGTCTAGTCCAGTTTCATCTTCATTAAATACAGCCAGTGTAATAATTTGTGCTGCTGTTCCTTTAGAATATCAGCTATGAGCACCCCCTGAATTTTTCACAGCAATTTATAACACTTAGCTGATAAAAAAAGATAATTTTTGCAGCATCTGTTCTGGGTTGTCTCAGTTTTCTCTGTTTCCTTTGAAACTGTGAGTACTTACCATCATTGATCTTCTTGTTCCATGTGTGCTGATATTACATCGATCGATAAAAGCAAGTTTATGCTTGCATAATGCAGGAAGAAGTCTCCTGAGTTTTAAATTGACAGCACATTGTTGAAGGGGAGGAAAGAGACTGTTACCAGGGAGATGTCATGGGGGTTTTTTTTAAATATAAGTCACAGTGACCCTGGCAAGAGAATAACTTCCTGAAAGCATTTAAAACATACCAGTTATAAGTCAGTGTTGAAAGCTCTGCATAAACACTCTGCAAAGTATTGTGTTTAGGAAAACTGACATTTATTAGAAATGGAAGAAAAGACTTCATACAATGTTGGATTACACTGTGATGCAGAGACCAACATCCATTAGAAAATTTCTGCCTAAGCATACATTGCAGGAGATACGATTCATTTTCTAGAGTGATTTTGATTGCAAAGAACTTAACCTGGATGCAAAAACAAGCCTGCTGAGAACATAAGTGGTTACTCTTGACTGTTTTCTGAACTGACTTAGTCCTCTCCACACTTAACTATGTTCCTTTGTCAAATTCGACAACAAATTAAGTTAATTTGTGGTTCGTGGAAATGCAGACTTTTGAGTTTCCTACTTCAGTGTGTCTCTCTGCCAAAGAGATGCATTTCTGTTTGGTTTGGTTTTTAGTAGAAGCACTACATTTGGACAGCACTTTTTGTACCACAGCTTTTCAATACACAAATCCCAGCTGAAAAGTAGGAAAATGCATTTGACTACAGTGAAGTTTGGTCCAAAATAAGTGTGTTCACCCCACTGACAGACACTGCAAGGTGAGATGCTGATGTTTCAAGATGGACAGAGGCAGAAAGGTGTGAGTCTGTGTGCTCAGGAAGCACATACATTTTGCTTGCTGTCAGGGATTTATTTCCTGAGGATGGTTACCTGGCACCTGCTACCTCCCCATTTATATTTCCCAAGAGAAAAATGAATATTTTATATTATGGCTTGAGGCAAAAAAAATATCCTTGGTTCCAAATACAACTTCACCATGTTTTGTTTATCTCTGTACTTCATTGATGAATGATTCCTTGAAAAGCCATAGATTCTCATTATGTCTAGTACAGGGGGAAATGTCATGTTTTTCCCCAGTTCCATGTAGCTAAGTGCAATGAATAGCATCATGAGTGACAGTATAATTACGAATCACCAAGAAAAGTCTAGTACAGGTATAATTTAATCCCCTTCATTCATGCTTTCTCGGGAGCAAACTGTTCTAAACAGATTAAAATTTTAATTTTCAAGAATAATATTAGTTTTAACAAGATAGCTAAAACCAGAGGGTCTTTATAAAAGGTGAAAAACAAACCACAAATGTTTTTATTGCTTATCTGTTACTCATTATCTCTTATCTGACAGTGGGTAGTGATTTCCATTTGGCAGTAGAAAGCTGATGTTTTCAGTAGCTTTACAGCCACAGTGTATTCAGGGTCAGAACTGGGAACATTCCAACAACAAATCTCTACAATGGACAGCAATCCGTAGAAAAGAAAGGTACACTCTGAAAAATAAGTTTCCTAATTTAGCAAACAGAATACTGTTAGTATCTATGCAGAAGACTAGGGGAAAAACAGGAAGGGGAAAATTACAATGATTATCTTATTCAGGTTATCTGAGGAGAGCACCAGGAGCACTTGACATGAGATCTTAATGGGGAACAGACAGTCATGTTGTCTTCATCAGACTATGGCTAATTTCCTGAAGACTTAAACCTAAACCCAAACTAATCCTGAGTAATTTAAAAGTTAGGCTAAGAGAAGGAGACAGGAGCATAGAGAGGCAGCAGCTGATTTGGAAAGGGGAGAAGCTGAGGGGTGGGTTGTGTGTTAATGGGGCAGAAAATGAGGTGACAAATTAGGTGAAAAGGCTTGGTTAAGTACAGAATTAGCTGATGGTTCCCTCCTTATTCATGTGTGGATTAGCTGTCACTGCTTGCCCAGGTGGGCTGCAGGAAAGAGGCCAACAAAGTCAAGGTAGGCTGACCAGAAAATCTGAAAAGGCAGGTCCTGAAACAGAAGAGTGGAAACAGGAAAAGAGCTGAGAAGAGGAAATTGATGTTTCCTAGAAGGATTACATGGCTTATCGTGTTAGTTTGCCCTGTAGCTATAATTACGAAGGATACACTGATTTCAGAGTGCTGCAGGGTTTAGCACCAGTAGGACCCAGTGACAAAAGAAATTTGTTAGTGAAGGACTTTCAGGATTTGGGTGTTTGTGTGACTGCCTTTGTCAGCCGTACAGAAATCTTCAGCTAGAATTGCTATCCTGAAGTGCCTGCACTACATCCCAGAGCCAGAGCCCCCATTCCAGATCACCCAATGCCCTGAGGCTGGTGCTCTCCTGCTTCCCTCTGTGGACACCATGCCCTTCTAGGACTGCGTGTGGGTAAACCTGCTCTGTCCTGTGTCTTCAGTTGTGAGGACATGTTTCCTACTGGCTCTGGGGTGATCCTGGGTTATTCTATCCTCTGTTCTCTGCAGATCATTCTATCTCCTTTCACATAACATCAAAGCAAAATCCATACAAGAAGGCTTTTGTTAGATTAATTGACATGGTTGGAAAAAAAATAGACAAGCTCTCAGGCAGAGTACTGTTCTAGTTAAATTTTCAGGACTTTTTTCAAGTGACTTGGACAAGAACCGGCATTGCAAAACTTGCCTATTCATCTGCAATTAAATTGGGTGGGTTAAAGTAGGTTATCTTTTCTTGTAAGTCTTGTCTTGCTCTCTTTATCATTTAATGGTCTTGGCTACAGCTTTTGCGTATCACCTTCAGTCCTCAAACTGTGGTCCTCTCCATTCTATCCCTCATCTCTTCAGCTGTCACATTGGATTGGAAATTTACAGAAATTCAGAGAATTGTGCTGATCAAGAAAAGTAGGTATTTCAAATAGAGGTCTCTTAAGTATGTGCTTGTTTCCAATGAAGTGGTGGTGAAGTGTTTTTCTTGAAATGGGACCAGATGTTTGCCTAATTAAGGAAAGCCTTAGGTATAAAAACAAATATTTTGTTAAGTGATGGCTGCTGTGAAAACAAAAAAGATACAGAACTTGAGAGGGCAGGAAATGGATGGTAGGCCACTACCCATGGAACCCTACATCAATGTCTTTTCCTTCCTTGAATCAGTGCTGGTTCCTAAGCAGTCTTTTTCAATAAGCAAACCATTATATAGAAGCCACTGGCTATAAGTTATGTCATTGATTTAATTGAGATGGGCACTTGCACAAAACACAGAGCGTTTTAATGTTCATCCTTCCTCCAGACTCACAGTTTTCCACACAAAACCCTGCTGGGCACACTTACGTTGGTTTTGGACAGCTGTACCAGTTCATGGATTACCAGCCCTTTGCTGGAGATCCCAAACAATAGATTGGGCCACTGAATTGCACTGGAGCTTGTTCAGTTGTACTAAGGAGCACTTTAAAAGCTTTTAGGCTTTTCAATGCTATGTCAGTAACTCATCAAACATGTCAAAAAAAAGCTCCTGAAAATGATTTCTTGTGAAATCAGCTTGAAAGAAAGGTTCATTTTCACAAGTACAAGAAGGAACTTTTAATCGCTCTACCTCCTCTTGTTAGGCTCTGCTCAGAAAGGTAAAAATTTAGATCTGTTCCCATCAGGAGTCCTAGCTGGAAAACCTCATCAATTTAGTTACCTAAGTTTAGAAATAAATTTTTTTCCTAATTAATTTTACATAAATTTTTTCTCATGTGTGTTCAGTCATTTATCATATAAAAAGTCAATCTGTTCTTCTGGAGTTCTTTACTCACTGAGTACTTTTGTGCATATTGCTATTTCAATCAGTCAAAATTGATTTCTTCAGAGTGTTGACTCAGTGTCTTTCATCAAATTATGATTATCTTTCTGATGGAATCATGTAGATTCCTTTTCTTTTGCTGCACAGCAGTTTCACCATTTTTACTGCATAATTTGCAATACTTTTTTCTAGTATGTAACTCATATTACTTTAGAAACTCCTACAGTCACAAAGAGTACAGACAACTTTCTGCTGTAATCTAAACAACAATTTATGAACATATTTAGGAGAAAGAATAAGCTCAATGAATGTTCACAGACTGTAGGAACTGGCAAAAGAGGGTTATCCAATGAGCCTCTGATTCACAGCATCAACAAAGCACTTGTGTTCTGCAGCGTTGCCAGTGCTTGTGCCCACAGAACCAGACGTTTATTCTATAAAATTGTTTGAAGAACCCCTGTTCTGTCACCAGTCATTCCAGCAAGTATCACAAGTGCAATTCGCACACAGACTCCATTTTTTAATCAAAGCAATCAGCAATAAACCACCAAACACTTCAGAGAGCATATTTTTCCAGACGGAAAACTGTCTCAGTAGTCTCACCTGGTGTGATTGACCCCACAGACTCTGTTAGCAAAGTACAGTACCTGCCATGCCTCGAAATTACTCAAGTAAACAAAACAATAAAGTACTTTTCTACATTTTACACTGCACGCATAGGGTTTTGTGAGACACTTCATAGAGCCCTAATTCCTTCTGTTTGGTTTTGCTTATTATTTTTGAAACAAGAGATAGCTCTTCTCTCTTAGACCTCTCCATTAGTGGTTCTCCATCACTACCCTCATCCCCTTCAAGATTTTTAACAAGCAAGCAGCTGTGCCTGTTACATTTAATAGAAGTATTTTTAAGAACGCTCTTGTTTACAGCATTACTGCATTTCTCTCTGCAAACAGTTGGAGCAAAAGCATCTCTCTCTGTACATAATGGTTTAGAATGTATTTAAGGTACCAAATGAGTAGATAATAATAATTTCAGGGTTTAGTTGGGTTTTTTTCAGTCACCACAACTAAACAAAATTAATGATGCTTTTATATTTTTCTATTTATTTCCAGTTTTGGAAAGAATTCTATGCACCAATACATAATAAAGCAATTGAATTACTAGAATGACTTATATTACATTATACTATGTTCAACAATTTACACACCAATGCATTAATAGGTAAGTAATTACACATATAAACAATCATGGCTCCTCCTTCATTTGAATGAGTTCTTGCTATTGTAGGCTAAGGCTGGTCAGTGCCAAACAGACATGACAAAATGTTTACCTTTTCCCTTGGGAAGCAAAATCTAAAACCAGGAGGGTTTTTTTCAGATCAAATCAAACTATTTTTGTTCTTTTTTTATTTTTTTTCCTACAAACAAAATGGAGCAGCTAGGAGTTGATTCCCAGGATCCCCAAAGGCACAGGAAACATCCCCTGCTGTGGTCGGTAGCACTTAGACACCCTGGCAATGCCAAGCAGAGGCAGTCCAGGCTCTCAGGTGTGCACAGCCTGGGGCTTCAGCTCCCAAAACAAAGCTCCTGGGCTCCAGCTCTGCAGTCCAGCCCTAGGCTCCTAGCAAGTTGCTGAGCTGGCCACCAGGAAACTAAGCATGTTCTTTAATTTCACTATTTCACTGGCTTGCCTGTCCATGTTTGGGCACAGTTTATCAAGAATCAGTGCACACACCCCCACCCACCTCAGCCACACTGTGATCTCAGAAGTGCTCCTTAGGCCTTGGCCCTGATGTACAGCACCTGAGCTGAGCTGCTCTTAACCTCATCAGAGACATCGCCTGCCTCCAGGAAGGGTGCTGGCTAATGAGCTGCTGTTTTTTAATGAACTGCCTTGGAAATTTATTTTTCTTGCCTGACCCAAATGGAGCAGCAATTTTGTTACTGAACTTTCAAAGAAAGTCACCAACCGGAATTGCAATCAAGGGTGGAAAGTTACTCTAAAACCCACTCTCTTGCAACTCCACAAACAGTGTGGACTGAGACCCTGGGAGCTCTCCTGGAGCTCTGGGCTGTGCCCAGGTCAGCGTCCCCCTCAGAACAGGACCCCTCGGGGCCAGGAATGCTCCAATTTGCTGCACTGGGAAGACCAAGGCTGGAGCCTGGGCTGATCCCCAATTCTTCAAGGCTCAGTCCTTTGCCCCTGGAGAAGGTCCAAAGGCACCAATATGAGTCCTTCGCTGAGCTCGAGGGGGGTTTTTGGCAGAAATAAACCTGTTCGTTCACCTGTACATACATGTACAGACTTCATGTCTGTGTGCAAGTGAGAATGTGCTACAGCAAATGAGCTGGGAATGCTGCTCTCAGATTCTTCCGTATGTTAGATTAGTAAGTCAGGCCTATAAGTTAGTTACTGTTGTGCTTTTAGTAAATTCTATAGAATCTTCAGTTAAATTGTTTAAATTAGGCTATAGATTCATTGCTGTTAAGTTTAAGTACTGTTAAAACCTTTAGGCCTAAACCCTTGGTCAAATCCAGGGCTAAGTTTGGCAGGGGAGTCCATTCTGAACTCTGTAACTCAATGGGAGGGTCTCCCTTATTCCTTTTGATCCTTACCCTTTCCCATATTTAACCTTTTTCCCAACCCCAGCTTCCACGTAGATAATTTCTGGTTGATCTTAGTTTTAGATTGATTGATTTTAGATTTTGGTCCAGTTTTTCTCTGTGTGCTTTAATTATCTAGTAAGCAGTAGAGTGAACTTTGCAAACAAATTTTGTCACGCTTTCACTTTTATATTAAACCTGATTTTGCCGATATCTTTGCCGGTGATTCTTTGAGTGACCTAAAACACTCATTTGTGACAAACATTTTGGTCAATTAAAATGAATGTTAGAATTCTGTGAGCACAAAACTTTCCCCTGGCAGATATCCATCTAGCCCAAGTCTCAGTGAAATGTAGGAGAAGGATATCAAGGAGTGTGATAAATATGCCATGTGCATATGCAAACATCTTCTATGTTTTATAATAAAACTTGTGCTGCAGTGATGTGTTCCCTGCTCTGGTTTTTCACCCTCCTCCACTGTTAACATAAACTTGTTACCAACAGTTGTTTTTATATCCAGCCAAAAGTAGCCATGGTGACATTTATAAGAAAAAATTCTAATTATCTTCATAAAAGTGGTCTTCCAAGGGCTGCTTTAATACTCTTTTTATTTTTTTGGTCAATGATTCATGTTGGCTGTCATAAACACGACAGCACAATGCAGGCGAGGATGGACGGAGGAATAAGGAAGAGCACATTGAGAGCTGCAGGAACTGCAGAAGTGAAGATGTTTCAGCTGCAGGAGTGCTGACATTCAAGTGTACACTGCCTCTGTAATTCATATAATTCACCCAACAGCAGGTCTGAGAAGAGCAGTAACCTCCTGCAGAGTGGGAGTTCAATGCACATGCCTTTCCAAGGCTGCATGGCAAAGACTGAGTATTAAGAATGTGGATGAGGTACAGAGAGGAAAAGAAAACAAAGATAATTAGAATCTTACCACAGGAAAAAAAACCCAAAACATCTGTGGGCATTCTCCCAACTTAATTTTTGAAACAGAAGGTTAAAGAGTAACTGAGGAACCTGCTCTTGGAATGTTGTTTGTCTTAGTGGCTTATTCATACCATTTGTCCAGCTCTTAGTCACGATGGTCTCTCATTGATTCTGACTTTTAAAAAATAGCATGGCACAAATCTCCTTCACATTCCTTCTGGAAACTTCTCTCTCCTAAAACAGCCCTTTGCAGCTGGTGGCTGGTTTTACTGTCAGTTTGCTCCCACTTCTGCACTTGGTTTGCTGCATTCACCTGCTGACTTTTACTGTACACCGAGATGATGTTGTGGAGGCAGCAAGTGCCTTTTCAAAGGGAGAACAGGCCCTCGCAGAACAGCAGCACTGCAGCCCCTGCAGTAAACAGCGTTCGCAGGTAACAGCACTGCATTCCAACAAAACACCCTTGGAGTCCCTGGGATACCATCAGAAAGTCCTGTCACAGCAGGGTGATGGAGATGTCAGGATGGCTGCTCCAAGGGGAGTCACGCTGGAGAAGCCCCGTGATCTCCTGTGATGAACTGACTGGCCTGTGATGGGAGAGTGTGAGTAATGTCCACCTGGATTTCAGCAGAGCCGCTGCCTCCCAGATGAACCTCACAGGACCTTTGTCAGAACTGAAGAGACTGAGACAAGCTGCTCCTGGTCAGCCCGGAGAAAGGCTTGGTGGGGGGTCTTACCAACCTGAAAGAAGGGTGCAAAGACAAAGCCAGACCCTTTCCAGCAGTGACAGAGCAAGAGCCAACAGGCACAAATTGGAACAAGGGTTTCCCTCTGAATACCAGGGAACATTTTTTCAGTGAGGGTGACCAAGTACTGGCACAGGTTGCCCCAGAGACGTTGTGGAGACTCCATCCTTGGAGACAGTAAAGAAATGTCAGAAGTCATCGTGGGTAAGTGGCTTCCAGGTGTTCCTGGTTGTTAAGGGGGTTGGACAAGACATCCTTCAAAGATCCCTTCCGACCTCAACCAGTCTGTGTTTCTGTGAAGGTGTCCTAAACTTGCATGGAAATCAAGAAGGTTCTTCGACCGTGCTTTGAAATTTCACAGGATTTTAGCCAGTGAAATTAGACCAGAATTACTGAGAAGTCAAACTTAAGCATACCTGAGGGAAGCATTTCCTCAGGCTCAGCTTCCTCTCTTTCCCATTTAGGCCAGTAAACCCACACCCTGGGTGATGGGAAGCAGTGTGGTAGTGGAGAAGGTCTTGGGTGGGTTGTTTCTAGCATTCACTGCACCTGAAGGAGATGATTGAGCAGAGCAAACACACCTCAGTGTTGTCCCTCTCGTGAGGGGGGTGGCCACACTCCTGTCCAGGAGGGAAATGACTGGAGGTGCTGTCAGGGAGGGCAGGGGAAAAGGGAGGGAGTGGAGGGGTGCAAGGTGTGTAATGGTTGGGGATCAGGCGGTGAGGGGGTGTGTGGGGGCTGTGAAGCTCAGGGAGCGTGTGAGGGGTGTGAGTGAAGGTGGATGTGCAGGTTTGAGGGTATGTGGGGGGCTCAGGAGGTGTGAGGGGGTGGATAAGAGCAGGGTTGTGTGTGGGTGTGAGGTGTGAGGGAGGTGTGGGTTTGGGGTGAGGGGTGCGAGAGGGAGCAAGTGTAGGCTTAAGGGGGTGTGGGACTGGGCATGAGGGGGTACTGGGGGTATGGGGTGATATTGGGAGTGTGAGGGGGTATGGAAGTGGGTTTAAGGTGATGGGTGTGAGGGTGAGGAGGTGTGGGCATAAGGGGGTGTGGCACTGGGTGTAAGGGGGTATTGTGGGTCTGAGGTGGGATACTGGGGGGGATGTGGGACTGGATGTGAGGGGATGTAGGTTTGAGGTGACGGGTGTGAGGGGGAGCAGGTGTGGGCATAACAGCATGTGAGACTGGATGTGAGGGGGGTGTTAGGTGTCTGAGGGGGGGCACCAGGGTCTGGGGGGGATGTGGGACTGAGTGTGAGGGCGGTACTGGGGGTCTGAGTGCTGTCCCGGGGGTGTGAGAGGGGCATTGGAAGTCTGAGAAGGGCACTGGGATGGGGGGGGGGCTGTGGGACTGGGTGTGAGTGGGGTACTGGGGGCGTGTAGGGGCTGTGGTACTGGCCGCGCTGGGGGGCGGGGGCCTGGCGCTGGCCCCCACCCGGCTGTGCCCGCCCGGGACCGAGGGCGGTGCCGGGGGAGGCGCTCGATGTCCCGGTGTTCCCGAAAGTCCCGCTGTCCCTCGCTCCCGACGCTGCGCGAGGAGCGGCCGCTCCATCCCGACCGCAGGTAACGGCGCTGCCCCGGCGGCGCGGCGGGATGACAGGTACGGCGTTTGATAGCTGTTTTGTAGCCATTTTAATAGCTTTATCGTGTTTGTGGTGTTAGAGCGCGTGCTGCCACTTCTCCGTAAGTAGTTTCCTTGCTTTTCACCGGCTGTCCCTCAGGGAATTGTTTGGAGCCCTCGGGTTACAAGTTGCGGTGGCAACTTCGGGGGAGGGTGTTGGTGGAGTAGCTTTGGCAGCGTTGGAACGGTAATTTTTTTTAAAATCAAAGTTATTCGTATTTGCTAAATTTCAGCTACAAAAAGAGTTTTTGCCACCCTGACTGAGAGAATTTGCCAGGGTTAAGGTGGATGCGAAGAGTCACAGAAATATTTAGATGCTTATGCTCTTTAAGCCTGTAAGCAAGTCTTTTTTCAGAGATCAGAATCAATGGCAATTTTACTGGAATGATTCTAGACTCTCTAAACACAACTGTGAGAGCTTGATTAATTCTGAGGGTGCTGAAACACAGACGGCAGAAAATCGGGCTTTCACATTAAAAAGGTGAGGAGCACTTTGCAAGAACTCCTTCATTCATATCACGCATTCATGAAACTGTTGGTTATTTTTATATTTGTCTATACATTCTAACACTGATGTGCTCCTTCCTCCCTCAGTGTTGCGATTATTTTGACTGTTAAATTCAAAAACATGTTCTCATGCTATGAGGTACCCTGAGCTACTTTGTCTCAGAGCACTTTCCAGGACAATATTACTTTTTGAAAATAAAATTCAGCTCTTCCTAGACAGAAAGAGCATTGCAGGAATATTATTTCTACAAGGACAACAGGAATTTTTGGGTTATCTGAAAGACCAATCCATGATTCAGTATCACACACTGGGTTGCATAGTTCCTCATTCCTTAAACTGCTTTAAAACTTTAAACTCCCTTTAAAGTTTATCTTCACAGGTGAGAAGTGACTGTTTACTTTTAGGAACACATGGAGTCGTTCTGACATTGCAGTTAATCACATTTAGGAATGTTTTATAATTGCAATCTGCTGAGCACCCATCTGTGATGTATTATCACAGAAATTTCTCTTTTAGGAGGTCTGCTTAGACTGTGGTCTTTCACTTGAGTGAAAGTCCAGGTGTGGCACATGTATTCCCAGAGTCAGTGTGGGTCCTGTGAAAGTCTAGTTGCACTTTGTTCCCACAGTAACAAATTTAGGATGACACAGCCCCAGGTGCTCTCCTGTGATTAACAGATTCTCCAGATGAAGTTGTGGTTGTCATCCAGCACTCAGGAACATGCTCTGCATTGTATTGTTCCTGTTGTGAATCTGTAATACCTCCTGTTGTTCGTATAGTGTCTGATTCTGAAGTATTTGTGGATTTTTTTTTCCCCATTTCATGTATCTTTTTGCACTTTTCTCTGCACAGAAACATTTCAGGCTTTCTCCAGGCAGGTTCGTACCTGGCAACACCATCTACTCCTAACTCTCAAACTTCAGCTGTTGTCTTAGGCCAGCCTTACACTGTCCTCACTCACATCAACAGTCCTGGTAAAGTCCATGGAAACAGCAAATTTAAGCAACAGGAGGCATTAGATGAGATGTCAGAAAAACAGCCTCACCTTCATTACTGACCTGCTGCATGACCTCAGGTAGCATTATTCTCTTTCCATGCCTGTTTAACATTCAATGTTCTTTTGGCCATAAAAGGTATCTCTACAGATGAAAAGGCTCTTCCTATGTAAGAAGAGCTATTTGCCATTGCGTAAGTAATGTGAGCAGTTAAGTGTCAGAAGAGCTTTAGATAAATAGGAAAGAAATGTAAAAACACCAAAGACTTCCAGGTAAGTCAAAACCAAGGCAGAACACAATCAGAATTCCAACATGTGTGTTATGCAAGATATTTCTCTGCAGTTTGTTTCTGGAAACCTAAGTGTGCAAATTGATTGAATACTTTTAGAAAAGACTTTATAAAAATCTTGTATACGTTACTTGTCAAAAGGACGCATAAAAATCATAACAATGATTTGCACTTCAATGAAAGCTGAGATAGACAGTACTGCATCCTGTAATTTCAGTATAATGGAGTGAATCCTTAAAGTAATTTCAGTGCAATTACCTTTAAAAAATGTTTTATCAAGACATAGGGGGAAAAGCCCAACCACCAGTCAAAGTCAGATTTTCTCCTCAGATTTCCAGGGAGGAAATCTGATGCTTTTAGTTTTGCTTGTTGGAGTTTTGGAACAAACTACATTGAGATCATATTTTGATTTTTGAATTCGAAGTAAAACAGAATGAACTTACTGCTCTTCAGTTAATCACCAAACTTTTCTAGTGCTTTCAGTGATGAATAAAAATGAGTCTCTCTTCATTTCCTTTGCAGTTAAACATATTTACTTCTCTAGAAATACACTGTAAATAAACAAATGTAATTTTCATATCCATGCCTACCCTTGTATTGGAATTACTCTGCCAGTTGTTAAATACTGATTTTTTTTTTCTCTAAAGGTTTTCCCTACACATAGGTAAGCAAGCTCATGTAAGAAGTGTTAGTTGCATGTATGCAGGTATACATTCATACAAGGCCTTTTGTTATTTATGCCACATTAAGTTCTTAATTTTTTGTGTGAAATCTCCTGATTTACTTTCCTTCTGTCAAACATTTCTTTTGTTGTAGAGCTGATACTGTCTGCTCAGGCAGAGGATTGTACAAAAGACTGTCACAAATAAAAAAGTGACAGCCATACTCTAACCTTCTACAAATGTTGTATTTATATTCAAGTATTTTTTAAAGTTTTTAATGTATTTCTTGAAGTCTAGAGGGTGAGAACACTTTTTTTTTCTTCTTCCCTTCATACTCTTTTCTCAAAATATGACGGTGTTTGCAGGAGCAATTTGTACAGTTAAACCTTCTCTTTTTTTTTTTTTCTGTTTTCTCTTCTCTGGGGAACCTCTTTGCTTTCTATGGAAGGCAGATCTTTTATAGCCCCTAGGAGGGTGTAGGTGAGATGAGCAGGATGATGGAGGTGGTGGAGGTGCCACCAGAGGGGTATTCCCTGATCAAAGCCGTGTACCAGAGACGCCTCCGCCTCACCAGGCTGTTGATCGATGGGGGTGCCTACGTCAATGAGAGCAACAGCAGAGGGGAGACCCCCCTCATGGTTGCTTGTATGACTGAACACGTGGACTTGCAGAGTGCCAGCAAGGCCAAGATGGTTAAGTACCTGCTGGACAACAAGGCTGATCCGAACATCCAGGACAAATCTGGGAAGACGGCCCTGATGCATGCATGCTTGGGCAGAGCGGGCCCAGAGGTGGTGTCTCTACTGCTCATGAGTGGGGCTGACCCAAGCCTGCCTGACCACTCCAACTGCTCTGCTCTCGTGTACGCAATAAACTCTGCAGACAGAGAGACCCTAGAGGTTCTGCTCAACGCTTGTAAGGCACGAGGGAAAGACGTGATCATCATCACCATGGACAGATCTGCATCGGGGAGGCAGGAAACTAGGCAGTACCTGAACATGCCTCCCCCAGAGCTCGGGGAGTGTCAGTACCCAACTGCCTGCACCTCCCCATCGGAAATAGAACCCAGTGAGACTCCAGAGGGACCATTCAGCTTCAGAGAGCTGTATCCTCCACGGGAGGAGGACAGCTTATCTCAAACAGGGTCACTGATGATGAAACCCAGCCCGATACAGGCCCGGTTCAAGCTGACCCATGTGCAGCAGCTGGAGCGTGAGCCTTGGGTAAAGTGCTGCCCAGCAGTGTTTCACCAGAGGAAAATTGCTTCTTCACAGGAACTTCAGAGTATCAATCCCATAGAAAAGCTCTCTTGTAAAGTCAGTGGCCTTGGCTTATCAAAGAGAGTCAACACCAGTCCCCAAAGTATTGACAGGAAAGACACTGCTCATGTATTCAAAACCTCGGATGAAACTGGGTCCAGGAAACCACCACCTGACAAGATAAACTATCAGACTCCTTTCGTTGAAGAGAAACATAACCCCAGTGTGATTCCCATGGGTCAGAGTGTCAGTCTGGGACAAATCAGCTTAATTTCAAACCTCAGCGGTTTTTTCAGGAACAAAAATGCAAAACCAGATCACAACAGTTCTGATTCTCAGTTAATTGCTGGTCTAAGTCCTGCTGCTGCTGCAGAAGACAGTAAGTCAGCAATAGGAAAGAAAGAGATTATTTCTCCATCTCACTCCTTGTTACCAAGTTCTAGAGAAGTTCTGGAGAAAATGCCTTCTGTTACTGTGAAAGGCAGAAATCAGGCTTTCCCAGAAGGACAAGGGTCAGGAGCCTTAGCATTGGATCAGACAAGGCCAGATTTTCTGCCACCCCTGAGTGTGAACCCTTGCCCCCCAGTTCAGGAGATCACTGTCATAAACACAGTTTCTGGGATGATTTCTTGTGGGCAAACACAGTTAGGGCCAGCAGCACCTGCTTTTCCTAGGATGACCAAAAACACCAATCTGCTGCGCAGGAGGCCGTATGAGCAGATTACAGTCTGAGCAGGTTAAGCAATTACTGAATCTTTAATGGGGGATAAGGGGCTACAAACTCTTTGATATGTAAATATTCACTGCACTCCCTGATTGTAATGGTGCATATCACAAAGTAGAGCGGGTCTGTGATGTAAAGCTCTGTGCCTTGGGATGAGTCGAACAGCTTAAAGACTACATGAAGACATAATTAACGAATGAGGCTGCTTTCTGCAAACTGAGGAATATTTATTTTCCTGGTTTTCTAAGATTTTCAACTTACCTGTGACAGACTGAACCCACAATGCCTCTTAAGCACTGCAGTTGTAATTGTACGTTGTAAATATGACTCCGAGATTTTCCCAAACATGTACTCTTTTTGCACCAACAGAGGTCGTACACATGGAGTTTGGGAACCTGAAACAGTTGACTGTGATGCTGGACACCAGCCTGACTGTCCAGGTTGTACAATACCCAAAAAACTCACACACATCAGTGTGCAGGGGCAGGTGTACACAGGCAATGTCTCCTGCTTCTATGACTTCACTCCATGTAAACAGTTAATAAAAGTCATGTTGCAGAGCTGTGCTGCCCAGGGAATTCCAGCTAAAGACTGGGAGCACGTTTCAGATGCCTAGCTGGCCCTGGGGCAGGTGGTGCACAGCTCTGGAGTGCTGCAGGCCAGTACACAAAGCCTGCCAGCCCTGGCAGGAGCCCACAGGGAGCACAATGAGCCCTGAGTGTGACACAAACAAACTGCTCACACTGTCAACGAGGTGTCTCAGCCACCTGGGGCTGCTCAAGGTTCTGACCTGCTGGAATCTGCTCCTCAGAAAAGGAAGGGTGGGGGAGGCAGAGCCTATATCTAAACAAGAGTCTATCACTGTCTGCAGTTCTGGACTCCCCCCAAAAGAGATCTCCAGGTCATGCAGGAGCTCTTTGGCCCCAGTCACAGCCCTTTTCACCAGGGTACAGATGGTGGGGCACATCAAGTGTTCTTCAGCAAGGACACTTCACACATAGGCTTGGGAGCAGGGAAAAGCTCTGTCCTCCTGCTCAGACAGACCTAAAAAAAGACAATCCAGGTGTGGGGAGGCCTTGGCACAAGTTGCCCAGAATATCCATCCCTGGAACTGTCCAGGGCCAGGTTGGACAGGGTTCAGAGCAACCTGGTCTACTGGAAGGTGTCTCTACCTATGGCAAGGGGGTTGGAACGAGATGGGCTTTAAGGCCCCTTCCAACCCAAATTGTTCTGTGGTTTTAATGACAAAACTCACCTGGGAGATGGAAATTCACATTTTGCCTATTTTGAAGCAGAGGACTGAATGTCTTAGGGGTAGAAAACACTCCTCTGCAGACTCTAAGCTACTGCATATTTTTTATCATCTCTATCTAAAAATCCATCTTTCTTTGCTTTCCTTTAGTGTTCTACAATTCCAAACATGGTTCTGTCTTTGTGTGCATACCATAGATACTGGACTGCATTTAGCATTTTAGATCTCATCTTCTAAATATTGAGAAAAAGTGAATGTGTTCTATGTTGTCATAGTTTACAGAAAGTAGTTGTACTGAAATTGTGTCTGTGTAATGTGAATTTCAGTATACTGAAATACTTTTTTTCTGAAAATGCTCAGTCAGTACTATGTCTGCTTGCAGCTTCAGTCAAAGTTCACCGAATCTGACATTGCCTAACAAATAACTGTGATGTTATTTAGCTTTGCACTTAGTATATGATAATTTAAAGGGGATGATAAACATGAAACAATTTAAAGGGGATGATAAAAACAATTTAAAGGGGATGATAAACATAAACAATTCAAAGGGGATGATAAACACACTCTGTGTAAATATCTTTTTCGGAGTATTTGTTGCCATTCAGGTTCTGCCTTTTCCTTCAGATGTTGTCGGATCAGCCCCTGTGTACATCAGATAGAAGCAGGGATTATGTGGAAATCTTTTTATGACAGAGAAATTACATGGAACAGAGTATGTCAGTATTAACTGGGTACAAATTGGTCCCTACACACAATATATTTTTCAAATGTTTTCATGGCATTAAAAATGGAAATGGCAATTTGTCATTTCTTCATCTCATAATGAAATTAAATATTTGCAATGGAAAATGGATCTTTAAAAACATACAAGTCCTTTTTTAGAAGAAAACTACCATCACCAGGTGTTCTAACTGGTATCTGTGCTGAGGGTATAAAACCCAATTGATGCTGTTTTGATTTTAAAATTAATTATGTATATGAGGATATTTCTCCCTTAACTGAAAGAGTAATTTTTCCACAAAATACTTGGACAATGGAGGAAAATGGCAAGTGTCTTGAAAAGGGAAGTTTTTCAGTGGTGTTACCAGTATTTTGTGATTAATTGTGGTGCAGAAATAATGTGAAGGGTTAATATTACTGTTTGTTTTTGCATTACTGTTACAAGTGACCTTCAAAGAAAAGAAGCTTTGTTCTCTTGATGTTGTTATGATGAATAAATAAAAGTTTTTTTTTTCCCCCACCAAGGGAACATGGAAATAAGCACATGCTTTTATTCACCACTCAGTAGATGATGAGTCACTGCCAAAGGTTCTCACTTAGAAGTATTTTTCAGGTTGTCTCTATGCAAGAAAATGGGAACAGTTACTTAGATTTAATCCAATATAGCTCAATTTGTGCAAAGTATGGTGTGAGAGAGGCTCTCTCCACCTGCCGGAAGCTTCCTGTGGTTCCAGTCGTGGAGATGCTCTTGTGCTATCTTTGAAGCCCTTAATCCATGACATTTCCCAGCCACCCCTGATGTTCTTTTCAGTGAAGAACGGTCAGCACAACCGGAGTTTCTAATGTTAGAACCCCTCACTTCCCAAGGCACCCGAGATAAAAACAACAGACCTTTTAGGTTCCTTTTTTGTCTCTGGGCACAGAAAATACCACAGGCTGAGTCTCCCCTTGCTAGTGTTGAAAGCTATGGTTTCCCATCTCTCTCACCTGCTGGTGAAAAAGCAGTGAAAATCATCTGCTCTTACTCTCAGTCAATGTCACATCACAGTCACAAAGACCTTCAATGTGGAAATTACACACAATGGCAGTGGCACTGACGTGATCAGTGTCCCCATGCATGTCAGTGACAGCTCCACCCAGGCACACAACTGATGAGAAAATGGATTTTAAATCCATGTGGTAACTTTAGAAAGGCCATTTAAAAATCATGCAAAGATTTTACACTGAACACCAAAGATTTTTTTTCTAACTGTACACAGGCCAGTTTATTCCCCAAATTCCTGAAATCCAGACACAGAACCAAATACCAAACATTTTTAATTCCTCAACACTGTAACTTTTTTTTTTCCCTTAAAGGATGGGACTATTCAATCACCAAGTTATTAAATGAGTTATAAAGACTCCTAGTGTAATTTCAGCTTTAATTTGATGGTTTGAATTGAAAAAAAGGACGGGTTTTGTTGGGGGGGTTTTGGTTTTTTGAATGAATGCTGAAGAGGGAGATGTGGAGAACATCAGATGGAACAACACATTTGAAAAATGTGCCTTTGGGGGCATTTTCTTTCATTCCACAGTACATTTAAACAACCAGCGAATAGCTTGTGCTTTGCTCCCATTGCTTCTGTGTCATGACAGGACACAGCTGGGTCACCGTGCAGGACACAGTGACATCTCTCTTCCGTACCGTGTTATTTTATCTGTTTACTAAGGTCCTTCAAATTCACAGAGAAACAGAAAGCTAAAAGTGCACTTGCAGTAAATTACCAGTGTTCGTATAATACAAGGAACACATCCCTGACAGAAAGTAAAAGAAAAAAAATAAAAAGACAGCCACAGCTAAAACAACACAGACCGGCTCTCCCACCAGAATAAAACCTGGCTTCATCTCACCACTACTGTCTCACTGCAGCCTCACACGTAAATCGTTTTATTTTAGGAGAGCATTTGAATAAACACAGAGTAAGAAATTCAAATGAATTTATTTATGTGCAACTCAGACCAGACTGACATAAACGAGTTCACATGGAACTAGCAGAGATCCATGGGTAAAAAATACATACAGAAATTTAGATATGTAGGAAAATCTATACAATTCACCACATAGCCAAACTCTTCTGTCTTCACAAGAATGCTTCATAGAACTATTGTCTATCTCTCCATCGATCTTACCATCTGAGGAGATGAGGCTACCGAGGTAATTAAACTGTTGGACTGATTTGAGCT
>NW_016690194.1:6303859-6405508 GCF_001604755.1 Lepidothrix coronata | reverse complement strand
ACTGACGTTAATATTGCCTTCCTACTGCCATAAAAAAAAAAAACCATCCTAAGGAGTCTTTCTGCTGTGCCTTTTGCAATCGGATATGTCTGTCACGTATTGGCCTCATAAGCCACCAACGTGCCTGTAGCAAATGTGGATAGAGCCTTCCCAAATCTTCGTTCGCGAAGCCTCGCCATGATAGAACTAATTCCTAGCATTTGTTTAATCTAGTTTTACATGTCTGAAATTAATTGCCTACATCAATTTTCCTGGTAATCCAGATCATGTCTTCTTTTAATTTTATCTGAATATCCCTGTTTATTCACATCCACAGATATTACTGAGAGATATATCTTCTTTAAAAATACTTCTAGCAATTGCTGATGTTTTTTATTCAATAGTTTACTGAGTTTTAACAAATCCCAGTACTTCAGGTGCGAACTGGTCAATGGGAAAAAGGTTTCTAAATAACAGAAAAGTCTGTCTGTGTAGACCCAAAAAGGCCTAAACACTGAGAGATGAAATCCCTTAAGTCAATGAATGCAACTGCCTGCAACAAACTGTGGCAGAAAAATAAGTACTTTCCCCAACCTCATTAAAGGAATCACATTTGCAAAGCTGACCCTTTGGTGGTTACGGACACTCACTTTGCCTGGTGGAATAAATTAAATTAAGTACTTTGTTTAACTATCCCAAGTACAACCAGATAGTTTCTTCCTTATATGGAAAAATTTTTGCTAATTTTACCCACATATACCTTAGTAGGTAATAAAAATGAGGAAGGCTCTACCCCTCAATAACACAGAACAATTATTAGATGGAGCTGTCAAAGGAGCCATAGGTAACAGCAGGGAGTCTTGGATTTTAGTGACTGTGCGAAATCACCATGTTTCAAAATTTAGGATTAGGAAATGTAACTAATTTTTCTATCACAGCTGTACCAGGGCTATGTAAGAACCAAAAACTGCTGTAATTAGCTTCAGCACTAACAGCCTATAAAGAGTTGTGTTCAACATCCATATCAACCCAATTCCCACAGGAACCATGTGAGAGGAATGGGAACAGGAGGACAAGAAGACATGGCAATCCCTGCTCACGGCATCAGCTTTTACCCAGAAATCAAAACCTCCTCTGACACTGTGGTTTTGTTTGTATTGTTTGTAATGTCTGGCAGAGGCAACAACGCACAGCTGGTACCTCAGTCTGAGTGAATTCTGAGGGCTGTAGAAGCAAAACGGGCAAAACAAATGGTTTAAATGAAGCAGGTCAGGCTCTTCCTGCAGTAGTCAGCAGGGTTTTGGCTTTTCTCAGAGGGAACTTCCACTTGTAAAAATTTGTGAAGTCCTGTCAGTTAAAGTGATGCACAAAAATCAGGACAACGCAGAAAATACCTGTGATCACAGAAATTAGCTGGTTTTGCTGCAATCACTGACCTCCCTGCAGCTCCTTTGCTCTCTGGCTGCCAGAGACATGGCAGGGGAACATCTCACACACAAGTTCTGAGATTCCAAGCCCTTGAGAGAGGCACCAGCACTGCTCTGTCACAGCTCAGCTCTCTGACTGTGCCCGATGTGCTCCTTGCCAGGACCCCTCCCTGTGCTCCGGGCCAGGTCAGGATCACCCCCGGGGCTGTCCCAGCCCCTCCTGCAGCCCCCTCCCCACTCCCACTCAGCTCTGATGGGGCACAGTGACCACAGGACACAGAACTCCACCAGGGCTAACTCAGTACAAACAGCCCTTCTCCCTTTCTGGGATGTGGAGCCCCCAGGATCCCACATGAGGAGGAGGGAACACTGAAGAAGGCACTGGATTTCTGTTTGAGAAGCCTCTCCCCACTGTTGTATAAAATCTCCTCCAGTAACCAGAAGTGTGCTCAATATGGCTTCTCTGGCAAGGAAAATGCATTTCTCTGAACAAGAAATCCTCACATTTGAAAGAAATTACAATATAGAGCACTGTAACGTCAGGCATTGCCTGCTTTGCATTTACTGTTCTATTCCAATGGCTTTTTTGAATTCAGAATTTTGCGGTTCGAAAATGTCATAATAAACCCTACTTTTATCAAAATTTTCTCGGATGGAAAGCAAATCCTCTACAGAATATATGTCGTCCTTTCCTGTCCAAACAGTGAGGCTGTACCTACATGCAAAAAAAAGGGAAAACAGCAAAAGAGAAAAAAGCACATAAATCAGAAAAACATTGCACTAATAAGCTCCTAAAAATATTCACGACGATATCTCAATTTTAGTAATGTGATTAAATACCAAAAATTGCAACCCCTAGAACAATTTATCTGCAATTTATCTGTGTGAGTGTTCTGCCAAAACAAGCAAATAGTTAAATAAAAAATCTTGGGCAGATATACAGCAAAGAAATTACCAGGCTGAGCATTTAAGCTTTGACAAAGTAATCAATAGTCACAGGCTGAGCTGCAGAACAGGAAATAGGATGCAATCCCAGACGTGGGTGATTGTCATGCTCTGTTCTGTCGCCTCAGTGATGTGCAGTGATGCCACCTGATTAACTGAATTGTCATTAATTGCATGGAACTTTTCAAAAGACATGAAAATCTCCACAGTATCAACCACAGTTAAAAGCATTACTCTCCACAATCTCATCATGACATATACTTAATGTTCCCCTTTGTATAATAAAACTGTATTAATTTAAAATATGGGTAAATCAGAATTTAATTATATGTCAGTAAAACTGGCTCAGGAATTTCTGTCTTCTAATCATGCCACTAACAAATCATGACTTTTATTCTGAGGTGAAAGAGAAAATCCTAATATTTCAGTGGGAATACTGCTTGTATCCAATGTGGATATATTCGAGACTGGCACAATTCATAAGACATATTCTTAATGCAGTAATATTGTGAAATTAATTCTTACTGTAGGTAATGAAAAAGAAGCTTTTGGAAACTTATTATTTTACAGAAATTAATAGTGACCAATTCTGTCAAATGAAACAAACAATGTGAGAGCTGAAGGAATTAAAGAACTGAAAGGGAAAATATTTCCAATGTCACTGGAATAAGTGTGTTGTATTTAATTTAACAGCTGTGTTTATAACAGGACAGGTGGGAATGGAGGCTCCCAGACCAACCTGTCTGACTGCTGGATCAGCCAGCGGAGAGCAGGGAGGGAGCGCGGCACTAGCACGGCCCTGACAGGGAATGTCACGGGCTGGGACAGGGCCTGGCACAGTTGGGACATCTCCTCCACCATCCCCCAGTCGTACCCTGCAGGGAACAACATTGGATTGAAAAAACCCTTCACAAAGAACCCCCACCCAACCCAGAGCTTGACAGAGTGATTCAGCTGTGACACAAAATGAGCAAAGTCAGGGACTGGCGAAAATCGTAGAATTCTGAAAGGAAATTTCCAGATGGTTCTAAGAAAAAATAATCCCAGAGGAAAAAGGTAATATTAACATGGGAAAATAAACCGATTATTAAAACCTTCCTCTGCAGTAGCTGCACTGTTATTTCACGTACAGCCACAGAATGTGATGTTTTTAAATTCGCTGCCACTGACTCCAGTATGGACTCGTCTGACATTGACAGGGACCCTCTAGAAACAAAAACAGGAAGGAAAAATTAGGGAAAAAATTTGAATGAATCCCATAGGACTGAGTTATACACAAACAAAGCACACAAAACATTCTGCGCTTAAAAAAATGCAAACATCAAGCAATCTAAAACACTCCAAGTGCCTCTGCTGAGATTTTTACAAGCACTGCAGCTACCTAAAATATGATTTAACTGTTCTTTTGTTTCCACAGGTTATGAAAATCTTACAAACAACAGTTAAAAATTTTTCTCAATTACTCATATGCAATGTGTGACTGGAAAGAATAAAAAAGCACCAAATATTAAAAAAATAGTCTTGTTGGACAAACAAAAACTTTTAGTTGAAATCAGTCAAATGAGCTGTTTTTCCCAAGTCTTCCAGCATACCCTTAATTAGTATTACCATAAACTGAAACCTAGAATGGAGAGAACATTAAATTAATTTTAAAATGTTACTCAGTATTTCCAATGCATATTTCCACCAACTTTTTCCTGCGCTGAAAATATTTGAGAGAAAGCACTGAACAGTTTAATAAAATCACTGTGCATCATACAGCAAAATACTAAATCTTGCTAAAGAGTAATCAGCAATTGCAACAGTGTATAATTTAGCCCTGGTGGCCACAGACAATGCTGGTGGGGACCCTGCTGATCATAATGAGAATTACAAGAAAGAGGAATACTGTGAAAAGGACCCAAAAATAATGAAAACTGGAAAATTCACTGCAAAAATTCAATTATTCAATAGAAATGAAGACAAGGTTAACTAACAATTTGATTTCAGTGATCAAAAGAAGCACAGACAGGGTTTTAAATTTCTGGATAGTCTGTTTTTCCTCAGGAAACATGCCAGAATTCCAATTACCAAACCAATCCTTCAAGGATTCGGGGAGAGACCTACCTGAAACAGGGGCTGAGGAGTTTGTCTCCCTAAGCTCCTCAGTGCATGAGAATGATTTGAAGAACAAAAGAGTTTATTTTAACAACAAAAAGATCAGATTTTTACGCAGTCCAGTTGCCAGTCCAACACTGAGGTAATTGCAGGATCACACTGCATCTCACACACCAGCAAAGAAAATCATTCTCATGTCATTCACTACGAGTTTCAAATAGAGGATGTTGCAGAGCTTGTGTTGAGTCAATTAAGAGACAAATGTGAAGAAAAGCAGCCGTGCAGGGTGAAGGCCTGGCTAAGAGCTATGTACCTTGCCCGTGGTGGTGGCCGTGCCAGCCTGTGGTCCAGCCCAGGGACAGGGTGATGTCGGGGAAGGTCGAGGTGATGGTGCCGAGGATGCTCTGAGCATTCAGCGCCGGGCGGCTCCCACCGGGCCCCGCCAGGATGTCCCCGTTGATCCACACAGGTCTCCTCAGCTGCTGCTCCACCTGCCCCAGCAGCTCCAGGGATGGTCCCACGGCGTCCAGGCTGTGGAGGACCACCACGGGAACCAGGGAAGGCACAGCACGTACAGAATGGGTGCGTTACTTAACTGTCCTGCTCAGACACTAAGCGAATGCTGACGACCCTCTGTCAGCAGGGGACTTGTCCTACACCTCTCAGGACGCCATTCTGCCACACCCCTACTCCCAGAACCTCCTGGTGTCACCTCACAGCCCCCCAGGCTTGTCACCTCTTCGTCTTGAAGGGTGCTTGAGAAGGGTTTTAAAAAAGGAAGCTACTGCAGGCTCCAACACTTCTGTTTAATGAGACCTGAAATCCATAGATACTGTAAATACATTTATTTATATATATTCCTGTGGTTTATATCCAAGGGGTGAAAATAATCTCTTCCAACCTTAACCACACTCAGCATTGCAAAGATTTTATCACTATGTCAGATCCAGACTGAAAGTTACCTTCACACCTTTGCAAGCCAATCCACCCATACTAGGACAATAAAAAACCCCAAACTGAACATTTTCATGCAACTAAAAGAGTAAAAGGACACCCATTTCAGCACTTGATGCCTGGTCATGATTTTCCCTGCAGTTCAAAAGTGTGGCAGCACAGAAAATCTGCCTGTCAGACGTTCACCCCACATTTAATGATTAAATTATTAAATATGAGTTGTCATTATTTGAGCAACCACTGCAGCACACCTTGTAAGCATTTAACAAAATCTAGAGTCATGTATTCTGACTGTTCTTTCAAATCAAAAGAAAAAGCACAGGTAGCTTTTTCTACCTCTATCCCATCAAAACTTTCAAAGCACCAGTACTCTGGAAGAGATGTGGAACAATGGGGAAAAGGAACGAATGCCAAGAAAACCTTTTTTCTCTTACAGCACATGAATTAACACTTTATAAAACGTTCAGGAATTTAAAATCATTATAGTCAGAGCTCTCATATTAGGTCAGCTCTAAAGCCAAAAACTGTCCCCTGAGCTGCTTGCATTGTTTCCTCTGAAAAGTCATTTTGCATATTTTAACTTTTGTATAGTGACAGGAATTCGACTCAGTGCTTCCAGCTGAGATAAGCTCAAGTCTTACAGGAGAAAAATTAGTGATGGCCTGAGTTAACGTGAGGGCTTCAGCATTTCTTGCACTGTCTGAGGCCAGGACAGTTCACATCTGTCAAGGACAGTGAAGAGCCTTCCTTTGTACTACAAAGTATAAGGCATTGTAGAGAGAAAAAAGCCCAAAGCAGCATCTCTTGAAATAAACAACAACACAGAAAAAAAACCCCAAAGCAAACATCAAATTCTGTTATCACTCATTTGACTCCATCTGCACTGTGTAATGTATTTTTAAATGCTTTTATACAACTAGACTTTTATAATGCAACATACTTTTAAAAGCTTTTTTCAAATCACTGCAATTGGCTATAAAGTCCTCATGGAAAAACAAAAAGTAGGTGGTTTTAAAATTAATTTAAACAATAATTAAAATAGAAAAAAAAATCCCCAAACCCACAAGAAATAAACCCAAATGCCTACTTTGCTTTATTCTCTTCTCTGCCCAGACGGACATATACAGATTCTGTAACAACAAACAGATTTAGCCTGCCCACATATTTTGCATTTTCAAGAACTTTTAGACAAAAACAGTGACTGTGTTACACAGAACAACAGGCATAAATCACATTTTACAACTATCTGTTGGGGTTTTTTGCACTTTTATAGCGTAGTGAGCTATATTACAAGAACATCGATGAAGTTCAAATTACAAGAGCATTGATGAAGCTCTTTGTAATTTGCTGCCAAAACAGACTTTGCATATGGAAATTCAGACAAAGCTGAAGTCAGGAGCTGCAGAAGTGAATGTCT
Source organism: Lepidothrix coronata (assembly GCF_001604755.1). Classification (NCBI taxonomy): domain Eukaryota; kingdom Metazoa; phylum Chordata; class Aves; order Passeriformes; family Pipridae; genus Lepidothrix; species Lepidothrix coronata. Next base: position 6,398,689 of record NW_016690194.1, on the reverse strand, counting down.
GGAAATCACAGCTTACTTCCAAGGCTATCTCATGGGGTTTTCAGGTGTATTTTCCATTCAAGACAATGAAACAGCTAATGGTTAAATTCTGAATGAACCTCTGAAAATCTAGTTAATAAATCAGGCCAAAGATAGGAGCCTTCCAGAGGGATACCACCATTTCCCTTTTCCCAACAGAAAAAGTCTGCCCGAAGTAACTAAAAAAATATTATTTGCAGTTCAAAACACTTTCAAAGCTTTTATTCTTGTGATGCATTTATTAATAAAGATGATGTTTCCTCATTTCTTGCTTAGGAAGGAATGCATCACACAAAATGGCACAATAGGAAAAAGTCTGGTCAACCATCACCTGTAAAATTGTTAACCAGTAAGATTGCAAACAACATAAAAATCTTTTTGTGGAGATACCTCTTAAAATCCAGCTTGATGCCTTTATTGGTGTTGACCATCTGTGTCAGCCACTCCTGCAGTGTGATGTCACTGTCTGTGTCAGGGGGGTGAGCCAGGATCGGGTCTCCCTTCCCTCCCTCCCCACCACGGAGGAGAACATCAGCTTCTACCATGTGCACATTGCCTGGAGGGGATAAAAACTGAAGCTCTAAGGTGCAAAACCAACAGTTTCAGTGTCTGCTTCACAGCAACAATTACTCAGCAAGTCTTCCCACACCAGCCTGTGTTCACTTACTCCACACAGGCCATCCCCAGTGGGAACTGCTGTCTGTGACATGAAAGATACATTTCTCTGGTTACTTAACTCACAAACTCTTTAAAGATTTACAGGCATGTGAAAATTGATTTTTTTAGATACATTTGGCTGAGTAATCACATGGGGTTTTTTTCATCAGAGAAACAGAAAAATGGACATCCAGCATGTGAATCCACTCTTGTTAAATTTCAAATCTTTTCCTCTCAAAACAGGGTTCCAGACAGATACTTTCAGAGTAAAGATGAGCACAGGATTTAAAAGTGGCAGAGACTGAGCACTCCCCTTGTCTCATTCTCAAACCTGACCCGCCCATCTCTGTCAAAACTTTAAAAACAAGTCAGCCAGCCAGGAAAACGAGAGCTGAAACACAAGACAGGCGAATGGGAGTCTTAGGAATGCTGCAAGCTCTAGAAAACAGCTTTATATAACGAGTCTGGGCAGTGCTGCCAGCTTTGCAGAGAATCCAATACAGTTCCTTAGACTAGAATACTAATAATAAAGCTAGTAATGATATTCAAGAGAAGGCACATTGCATATGGAATTACATAAATATTTCCCAAATATTCATATAAATTCACATAAAATTCCCTGCTGCCCAGACTGGGGCATCACGGATTTTCTCATTCTACAACTCCCTGACAGGAGGTGGAGCCAGTGGGGATTGGGTTCTGCTCCCAGGGAACAAGAGACAGGACGAGGGGAAATGGCGTCAAAGCTGTACCAGGGAAGGTTTAGTTTAGGCCTTGGAAGGGGCTGTCCAGGGTGGTGGTGGAGTCCCCATCCCTGGAGGTGTACAGAAGGTGTGAAGATGTGGCATTTGGGGACACGGTTTATTGGGTCCGGTGGTGCACGGACGAAGGCTGGACGCGATGGTCCCGGGAGGGCTTTTCCAACAGTAATGACTGAGCAGGGCAGGAAAGGCAAAGGAGAAAGGAGAAAGGGGAAAGGGGAAGGGCTGGCAGGGCCAGTCCCGCACTCACTTCGCGCAGCCGCGGCCGCCCGGGCCCTGCTGTTGGCGGCGTGGAACCAGCGCACGGCGGCCCCGTCCCGCGCCGTGATGCACCCGGAGCGGAAGAAATGATCCACGGGCCACTCGCTCCAAGAGCCTGCGGGGACATCGGGGTCCCTCAGCACCGCCCGCACGGGAGGACACGGCGGGACCCTCAGCACCGCCTGGAACCGCCCCAGCCCCGCCTGGGCTTCTCCACCGCGGGGCCCAGGGTGGTGGAGCTCCCCTGTCTCCGCTCCTCACCGGCGACTGATGGAGCCCCTCTCCCCTGTCCCCGCTTCCCGAGGGCCGAGCCCGCCCACGCCGCCGCCATCGCTCACCCGCGGTCCCGCTCGCCATGGCCCGGCCTGTCCCGGACTGTCCCGGCCTGTCCCGGCCTGTCCCGTCCTGCCCGCGGGGGTTGGGCCGTTCCGGCACCGCCGCCGCCACAGCGGGGCGGGACCGGGGGGGGCGTGGCAGGGCAGGTTTAGGAAGGGAAGGTTCGGGAACGGAATGTTTGGGAAGGGAAGGGACAGCACGTCCGGGACAGTAGCCCTGGGGTCGACAGTGTGCCTGCAAAAGGGGGAATATTTCAACGTTACTCTAAATGAGGATGTTCTTTGCTGTTTGGTCTCCACGTACTTTCCTGATCAGCAAGGAAAGAGACCTGGTTAGTGGGACAGGCAGCAGCTGCATCCCTTACAGGAGGACATCCTGGAACTCACCAGCCGTAAGGGCGCAGTAAAGGATGTCCTCAGGGCAAGAGGACAGTCGTAAGGTGTGCCAGGGAAGGCTGTACATCAGCAGGAACTTCTCTCTGGAAAGGGTGGTCAGGCATTGGAAGGGGTTGCCCAGGGAGGTGATGGGAGTTCCCATCCCTGGAGGTGTCCAAGGAACGACTGAACGTGGCACTCAGTGTTCTGGGCTGGGTGACAACGTGGAGATCAGGCACAGGGTGGACTCAATGGTCTGGGAGGCCTTTTCCAACTTAATTTGATTCTGTGTGAAATAAAGATGTTGATGTGTGCCTATGTACACATTGCTAATTGGCAAAATACTCAAGGTCTGTGTATCCTGTGGCTGAACTGTGTTCATTATAATACTAAAACCCACACTTACAGGCCAAAAAAGACCCAGCCCAGGTGCAGACCCTTCCCCTGAGCACATGTAGAAGTTGGCTGGCGTTGTGTAACCTCTAGGGAAATGACTGATTAATCCTGATAGAGGGGCTGTGCTTGGGAAGTTACTAATTCTGGATTTCTGTGTGTAAATGATGACACAGAAAGTCCAGTTGTTGTGCTGGATTTGTGGAACACACTGCGAACCCGTGGCCTGTGAAGTTCTGAAATAAATATTCAGTGTCTCTCAGGTGTGTATTGGCTTGCTGCACACCAGATGACAAATCAGATTTTGTGGACGAAATCAGGAGTTCCCAGAAAGCTGCAAAGACAGGACACATCCACCCAAATCATGTCTTTTTTCCTGTTTTATTATAAATAAGAGACAGAGAGTGCAAGCACTGTAGTTAACTTTATTGATCATTACTGAAAAGGGGTTAGTAGAGGGTAAGTGCCAAGAGACAGCTGTTGGTTTGGGTACCTCTGCAGACACCCGTGGGGTGCAGAGTGCTGGTCACAGCCACCCCAGCCCCACCACAGCCTGGAAATGCTGCTTGGCCTCAAGGGCCCAGGGGCAGCTTGTTTTCAACAAAGGCATGTTTTGTTCCTGCTGTGCATGGTGTGAGTCCAGCCCTTCTCCAGGAGGGCAGTATCTCTGAAGAAGTCAGCACAAAGAAGCTGAAATGCAGCTCAATTTCCTCCAGGGTAAGATCTTGAAGCCTGAACCCTTCTAGCACCAGTGTGTTAAAGCACAGGTAACAGAAGAGCAGATTAGGTTAAAGGTTAATTTACAGATCGTTTTTGATACAAAAACATAAAATATCCCCTATTAGCATCAAGATGGCATCAAAATTTTAATACTTTCATTATAAAATTGTACCAGCATTTCTACTGAAAACAATATAGATGTTGTATATATTTAGTTTTGGTTCTGCTCCTGACAAACAGTCCTGTGGCAGTTACCAAACCTGCATTGTGGTTCCACGAACCTCAGTACAAATCACATGCATCACAAATACATAAATAGATCTAAGTGACCCAGTATCAAAAATACGTACTATGCAAGAACCTCAAGTATACTAAAAATCCCCAAATGGTTGGGGTTGGAAGGAACCTTAAGGACTTCCAACACCCCTGCCATGGGCAGGGACACCTTCCACTAGAATCGATCTGTTCATGAAAATTCACACTTAATACATCTATTCTCCCTGAAAGTAAAGGTGGCTACTAGAAGGTGGCAAAAGCAGCAGACAGGAGCAGAAAAAATACTGCAGAATTCTTGTCTGACTTATTGCTACATGTAGATTATATCAAGGCTAATCTTTTTTTTATAATCCTTGAAAGGTCAAATTGTATCAGGACTTCTAAACCACAGTAAAGGAAAAAAAAGAAAGCACTTTTTATAAAAATAGCATCAATTTAAGTTAGCTAAAACGTTAAAAATACAAGAAAGATATCAGTTATTCTATAAAACATTAATGCAGAGCATATGTTTCTGAAGCACCAGCATCAATCCCCATGTTAAGGAGCTCACCCACAAAGTCTTCAACACACCTGCAGAGTTCGCCCTGCCCTGACACACGGGGCTCACAGTCAGCTACAGAGGGTCTCGTGTCTGCACCTCAGAGGGCAGGGGAACAGTTCTGGGCCAGCTTTGCTTCAGTGTTCAGCTCCTTTGCAGGTGGGAAGCACTTGCTGCAGAGATTACATTTAACCATAGCAACTTGTAGTAACACACTTATTTGAGGTTGAGGCAAGGCAGTATGGCTTGGAGTTACTCTAGGTATAGTAAATGCTACAGCTGTGTAAAGATTAACAAAACCTGCCCTCTTCTGCACCTGTATTAAGTGTAAACTTTCAGGACTTTAGGAACATTACAAACTACAATTCCTTTGTGGTAGAGTAACCAGGGAGGATCTGAGGGGGTTAAAAAAACAGTTTGAAAAGCTATTAAATGCAACAGGTTTAGAAACTTTAACATTGTTAGTGTTTGTGGCATTATAACTTTGGTGTTCAGATCTAGCAAATCAGTATATTGCCTGTCATCAGCCTTATCAAAACAAGTGTTCTGTAATGAAAAATATTAATTCCATTTTCACTGGTAGTGTGGTAGGATCTGACATTCCACCATGAATCACAGGAATCAGAGCACTGTCCAAGTCATTCAGATAGTTCTGTGGAAGAAGATGACCTCCAGATCCAGCTAAGTATTCAACCTAGGAGAGAAACACATTAATATTGATATTAATTAACACTTTTTATATTAACAAGACAACACTACAAGTGTAGTATCTCACTAAAAGAATATCTCAACTAGCATGAAGTGAGAAACTAGTCACTAAAGCAGCTTCTTCACCTGGGGTATGGCAAAACATTTAAAACACTCAGGGAGAGATCCACGGTCTGTGCAAGGGAAGATACTTCAGTGGAAATGGGGAGTCTGCAATGAAAGTTGAAAGATTACCATATCTGAGTCAATGGAAACTCTCAGGCCTATCTTATTCATTCCATTACTTTTCAAGGTTTTGAGGTGAGGGCAGAGAGCAGTGCTGCAGGCAGTGGCAATCTCTTTAGCAAACTGGTGAGGAACAGCACTGGAGAGTTCATTGTCCTTCACAAAATAGCAAACCTGAAACCAGAGAAAGGGTAAGAACAGTGAGCTGCCTGGTTACATCCCAAAGTAAGGAAAAAGAGTAATTCAGTGTGCACATAACACAGCACAGAGCAAGCTCTAGTGCCTTATTGGCTGGCAAACTACCTAAGTGTTTCAGCTATTCAATCCCAACACCTCAGTGCCCATGGGAATGCCTGGGCTATGCATTTACAGAGCTGTCAATGCTAACAGACTTCTAGTCTTTTTCAGGGGAGAAAAATGAAAAGTATGTAAACTCACCGAAGAGCCACAGAGAACATGCTGCCTATCAGCGTGGCTACACATGAAAGCAGCCACATTTTTTAGTAGTATCACTTCGTACGATCCACTTTACCCCTTAACTATTCAAAAAGTACCGAAAAAGGCTCAAGAACAATGTAATTCACTAACTTCAGTGCACTTCATAACTTTTCCCTCTCTTTCGAAGTCTCTGCCTTGTGGTGCTTTTTCACTCTGAGTTCCTCCAATTGATTTTCCATCTACTGGGCTTAAAATTCTGTGGAAGACAATAGTATAATTAATAATTAAAACAACATTTTATGGTTTAGATTGAGTCATTTTTACGAAATAATGTTTATCCATCCTTAAAACAAAATACAATACAGGGCTTGCATCATGAAAATACAGATGCTACAAAAAGAAATAAATAGGGAACTAAAAGCACTTAATATAAAGCCAATCTTGCAGGTTTAAGAAGCTATAAACCATTTAAGGTATGGACCACTGTTTTTCAATAAAAATACTTCACATTAATTTCAGGAAACCGAAGGCAAAAATCTGAACATTGGAAAGATGAATTCTCTAAGATGTTCTGCTTTGGCAGTACATTTACCCTTTGTTTGTTTTCTCTTCATTTTCTACCCAGCAAATATCCACGTATTCTTTTACATCCCCTGTATCCATTTTTCCACAGGTAATTCTGAAGTCTTTCTTGTCTCTCAATGCCTGACGTAGGCTTTCCATTGTTTCTCGTGTTATTTGTACCATTAGTCCATCTAGAACAAATCCAGTTAAAATCCCAAATTATCTACAGGAAGAGCAGCACAGCTTTTTAGTAGAATCATGGCTTAAATTCTAGTGGGATCAACCCTCCCCTACAGCTAATTAATAAAAGGACAAAAGGACTCCATCCCCCAACTACAGTGTTAAATGTTACATGAAAGAGGAAGAAAACCTTTTTGTCAACAGAACTAAAGCTAAAACATAATTCTTGGACTAATCTTAGAATTTTTTTTTAATTTATGTGCCAATATATGTATTTGAGGAATATGGCAATGAAAACAGGAAAGACTTGAACTGACTAAAGAGATTTAAAACTTTGTATGGTTTTTAACAAGTATCTGAACTAACATGTATTTTTTTACACAGTATTTTGTTTGCAACAGGTTTTCTATAAAGTTAAAAAACCTTGAAGAGTTTAGCTTACTGAGGCATAAAACCTTACGCAAGACTGCTGCTTTTATTTTTTGTGTAAGTTCTCTTAAGAGGAAAATACACAGGACAAAATTCTTACCTTCAACTATACTGGATTTAGCTAAAAATCCTGAAGATGTTTTTAAGGCTCCATTAAACACCACAAAACTTGCACCTGTAACTAGAAAAAGTAGGAACAAAGTGAGCACCACTTCATGTCACTCAAGTCAGTCACTACTAACATTCCACTAACACTCCTTTTTAAACACATTTCAGTGTGCCACCAGTGTTGCATTTTCCTTGCAGCCTAACAGTGAACTTACATTTCTGCTCTAGAAATGTGATTTTTCTCTACTAGAACACTTACCTTTCCTGGGATGTCCCGTGGCACTGATTGCCTGTGTGTGATAGAGGCCATGCTTGTTCTGCACACACACCAGGTGAGAATCTGCTTCGGTATTAAAACTTGCTCCAATGCTAATTACATGTTCATTAGAAGAATTTATGACCTTCATTATCTGTCAATACAAAATTTGTCATTACACTGACAAATTGCACTCACTATTCAAGTAGGTTTTTTTTTGGTTTGGGGTTTTTCTTTAAAGTCTTAAGCAACACACCATCAGCAGGAAATCTGTATGAGAGAATCCCTGAAAATACTAAAAGATTTGGAAGAAACTGCTGATTTTTATGCACTTACCAGTTATCCTAAATCTCAATTAATCATTATTCACCTTCCAGCATATCCAGGAAGGAAGGAAGGATGTGTGCTCAGGTAATTTTATGCTCTCCCCCTTACATATTTAGGTCAGTATAAAGTTCAGCGAGGTTTTTTTAAAGAAGAACTGACGGTAAAGGTGTGACTGGTATTATATGAAAAACAGCGATTAAAGCAGCTTAGATTAAAAAGCTAATCAAGATGGGTTTACTCACCTCATTATATTTCTTTAGGGGTATTTTAATACAGCTTCTACCCATTTCCACATGAACAAAAAGGTTGTCTATGGTATGCAAAGTATACTGATAATTTCTAAGGTCCTATAACAGAAAAAGTATTTACATTAGGAGACAATTAATTATTGTTTTCTTATCTTTTACAAAAAAATCACCTAGATAAAAGTTCTTTACATACATCTCTAGGACTTCTAAAAAGTAATGACATTAAGAGTGGCTAAAAACTTAGTAATCCCTTTTTTCCTACTGGAATGTATGTGACAGGTACCTTAATGAATGTATTAACAAACTCGTAGGATGACAAGGTCAGTCTATCTACCAGTGGGTTATTTAGATTATGGCTACTTCATACACATTACGATTTTACTCTTTTAGGAAAGGAAAACCTTCAACACCCTCCCTCTCTGACAGAAAAGTGAAGCATGGAAGCCATCATCTAGAGGAGTTTGTTTCCAGGCTGACACCCTGTCCCCTACAGCTCTAACTGGCTGACCTATAAATTGAATATACTGCACCATTTCTAACACCTTTCTCTGACATCGCCCATCATCTCATCCACTTCTGCAAAATCTGTTTTTTTCCCAGAACAACAACATTAGGTATGAAGTGGTCTCATTTGCCTTCACTAGCTCAGCTGAAAAAAAGGTATAAAAAGGCTCTTTTCACCAGCTGAGCCAGGCAATCAGTACCTTCCTCATTCAGCACAAGTAGGGCATTTACAAACACATCTCAGTGCACTCCAGGTTGCCATGGAACAGGCATAGTTTGAGCAACAGTAAGGATGTAAATCACAGGTGCCCTTTGCCTCCATTAGTTACCATGGCCTCAGTCACTTGTATGGTGAGAGGTTTTGTACGATCTTCAACTGAGGATCTGCATCACAGGTGCCAAGGCACCACCAAGAGATTATTTTGCAGTCATCTAGTGATAAAAACTTGTGCCAAGGAGAACATATTTCCATTGCCTGCTTCAAGCTGACACAGCTGTGAAGGGGAAGGCCAGTAGAATTCCATAGAACCCCCCATCATCATAAGCACAACATTAAAATTCCTCAGAGTCTGAGAATGCAGTTAGACATTGGTACTGTCATGTCACCAATCATGCTGGGAGCTGGCTCGTGGAATTACAGTGTAAGATTCCTACACTAACAAGGAACATGCTGGTTTTCAGATGGTGCATGTCCTTTGACTGGTTCCTTAAGCAGTGACCTGGACACCAATGTCAGAGAAAAGGCTTCAGTTCCATCTCAGCTCTGATGGCCAGGGGACTCTCAAGAGAGGATGCAGGGATTGCCTACATAAGATGTGCAGCTCTTTCCATGTCCTTACCCTTAATGCTGGGATGAAAAGTGCTGTGAGCTCTATTGTAAGTATTGGAAGAGGAACACAGACCAGAACATTCCCAGCCAGGAACACAGGCTTACTAGAAGTTTAAATCAAACAGAGGAAAAACTTCCACAGGGAATCCCATGAATTCCAGGCTTGACTTAGTCTTATGATTTTACCAAAAACTCCTTCACAAAAGACAGTCAGGCTGGTTAACTGTGGTAAGTAAGTCCTCCTACAGTTAGTCCACAGCATCTGCCTGTCAAGTCTTTCTTTACATTTAATATTGTCAGACTTAAGACCAGAATTCCTGCACCACACTGATGCTTGGAAGAGAAAAATGTACCTGAACAATGATTACTACCAGCTTCAATGCAAATGTCAGCATTTCTCTCAATCATTTAAAGCCATTCCTCATTACCAGAACTGATGTATAACAATACCAGGTGAAACAAACAGCTTTCTTAACTCACTCACTCTCTGGGTAAGAAAGTTTCAAGTCAAGTATGAAGAACAAAAACATTTGCTTTTTAAATTTACCAAAATCCACTGCTTTCAAGGTTCAGAATTTTGAAAATATTTTACATAATTTAAATTACAAGAGGAAGATAATAAAACATTTACTCACAACAAGCAGATTCATAATTGTGTGCCCGATCTCTCCAAAAAGTGGCTTCCGGTGCCTGTAACTCACCACAGGAGTTGGATAGGCTGGGAACAAGGAAGGAAAAAGGGCATGTTTACCTATCAACAACTATAAAACTTCCTAATCCAAGTATTTATATAGTATATTTTCAGCTATAACCTGTGTTTCTTAATCTCATTATCTGACCAGCCAAAGCCAGCAGAGCCCCTCTCTCATTCTCTGTCATGGGCTGTTCTTCAGCCACCTGGTGATTTCCCCATCCATGGTTAAATCCTACAAAACTGATCAAAAAACCAAACCACAACTAGTAGTTTGGTAGGAGAAAGAAGAACAAAGCAGCTACCATCCTCATCACCACACAGACATGGGCCTGGCCAGAAGTGATCCACTGTGGACTCCAGAAATCCTTGAACAAGCCAGTGGTACATACTGATGGACTTGCAGCTAGTAGAATGGTGGGGTCCTGCCTTTTCACAGGCCTAGATGTTTCCGATGTATTAATAAGTTACCCTTGTAGGTAATCAAAGCTGTACTCAGTTTATGAAGCAGTAATATTTTGCCAATATATTTAATTTCAGTAATTTAATTTAAAAAACCCATTCTGTCAGAGTTGTAAACTGGGCTTTTGAATGTCCCTTCAAACGTTCTTCCTACAACAAAAAAAGTCAGACATTTTTATATCAGAGTTTTTTTAATATCAGTTTTGGCTTCCTAGCATTCTCATCAGCTAAGAAAAAACCTAATAAAATTAAGGGAGTCAGTCCAGTAGGACAGTGAACATTCCCAAGTGTCTCAATAGGTAGCTTCCCATATCAGTCTTACCCAGGTGTACCATAAAATACTGCAAAGATGATTCTAAATATTTTACTTGTCCAAGAATCCCTTGTGTTTTCCAAAGGGAACTTGACATTTATATAGCTACTGAAAGTGTTAAAACTTACCCCCATATTCTGCTCCCAGTCTCAACATTAAACGGATTGGAAACACTTTAGCCCAGGGTATTTCCAGCTTATGGATGAGAATGCCACAAAGAAAAGGGTTATCTGGTAGAATCTGATCATCAAGTTTCTGAAAAGTTGGTGAAACAAACAGGAATCCTCCATGCTCTTTGTTGCTGAGAAAGTTTTCAGTAAAAGTAATGTTTTCCATGTTTCTTACAAACCTTCCTGTAGAAAGAGGGACAGAGAGTTTGCACATCTGGGTCAGCCAAACATTAGTGCCAAGAGAACTGTTCTAACCAGTGACCTCTGACAGACTTGCAGGTCTGTGGTGGATTTCAGACCCTCCTGAAGTCTGTCAAACATCTAAATCCACAGAATAAGTGCTCTGTATTTTGTAACTAAATGAATTTGAATACAAAACTAGTTTTACTTCAAACAAATTCCAGAAATCCTGAAGTGTTCAATGTTCTGGCACACAACAGTTGGTGAACTTCCATCAACAGACCTAAAATATTTACATAAATGAATACTGCAATTCTACAAAGAGCATGCCAGATGCTTTAAACCACAGACCCAAGGGCTTATAGGCAGGATCTCCAACACAATGTAACTACACAACAAGAAGAGAGCCTGCAAACAGGATGTTTACAGAAGTATAGGAAACAAATAAACTTAAATTCTTTTATTTCTGTTATTTAGAACCCAAGCCTAACACTTGCAAGGTCTTTCATCAGAATCATTAGACACTTACAAATACTTCAAGAAAAACTACATATCAACATTTAACTTGAAAGATCTGGAAGAATATGCTATAAAATAAAAAGTTGGACATTAAAAATTACACACCTTTCATTGCATCCTTATAGATGTCAAGAAATAATTTGAACATTTCACTGGGGAAAACATCTTCTTCTGGCAAACGCTGTAACAGAATGACAATTTCTGCCTGACCCAAACCATGCAGTCCATTGGTTGAGAAGCACCAGCACCTTTCTGAGGAACCTTTAAGAAGATAAGACACCACAGTAATTCTGTTTGAAAAACAAAGCTGGATTTAATGGAAAAGAAAATGTGCAATACTTACATGTTATTAGCTTGACATTGACAAGCAAGTTTGCATTTACGATAAAAGTTAATGGAGTAGGACCTCCTTCCCCAAGCAGTGAGGTGATCTTTTGGTGAGATGGATGTTCCTCCACCACGGGATCTAAATAAATTAACAATTTAGTTCAACACATCAGCCAGGGACCCAAACCAAGCATTAGTTCATAGCATGTGACACATTGTCCCACCCTCCTCCCTTAAGAGGGTGGTAGTTATTCCCAAATTTAGAATAGCTGCAGATCAACCATGAACAGCTCTAAGATTCAAGGAACATATAACACTGAAGTAGCAGCTTCTAACAAAAGTGCAAACTGGGGCTACCATTGCTTTGGAAACCACTAACTAACTGTGTGTTCTGGCTCCTCATCCATGCACTGATACTGTCAGGTACCACTGGTGAGCATAGACACCACTATAATGTATTCAAATGACAAAGCATCCTTCTCATAACACATTGATCCTGTTAATAATGCGTGTTCAATTATCCAAGAATCCAGTACGCAACAAATAAATGACAGTAGAATTGTATTGGAATACAAATTATATGCTCGTGAGTTCATATTTAGAAAACTTGCACTAGGTGATTTAAACTCTTCCCTGTGAGGAGGGAGGGTGGTGAGGCCCTGGCACAGGTTGCCCAGAGAAGCTGTAGCTGCCCCATTTCTGGAAGTGTCCAAGGCCAGGTTGGATGGGGCCTGGAGGAACCCGGGATAGTGGAAGGTGTCCCTGTCCATGGCAGAGGATGGAAACAGATGGGCTTTAATGTCCGTTCCAATCCAAACCATTCTATGATTCCATGACTAAATATTAACAGTTTTCTCAGATTTTACCTTTTCCTTTTTCACCCACAGCCAGCAGAAGTGGTGGCAGGTTATCCCCATCAGGAACAAGGCTGATGTCTCTTCGCACATACTTTTCGACCCCACACAGTGCTCTGTAACTTGAAGGACTAACAGACACATCGTGTGCAGCCTGATCCACTGCACTGCAACTGGTCTTCTTGGCCTCTGCAGCAGGAGAACACTCTTCAGTTCCTAGAGTTACAGATTCGTAACTAGGTACCAACTCACTCTGGCCCGAGACACCCTGCTGTGCGTTGTCTGAAGGAACAGAAGGATGTGATTCCTCTGTTCTTGTCATAATATCAATTTTTTCCTTCCATTTTTGATTTACATCAGTTAACATGTCATCTTCCTCTGGGTTTGCAGCCTATGAAGAAGAAATAACAAAAATTCTACACTGTCCCACAACCAGCTAAACTTTCATTATCTGCATTCTAGATGCAAAAAGAGAAAGAAAGCTATCACAAATGCTGAGAATGCATTTCCTCCTAATAAGAAGAAAGCCACCAAATCTCTCCTGGATCTTCTTTTTTTTTAATGTTTAGGCATTACATAGGTGAAGCTGCATCATTAATTTACTTATTTGGCAAAACAAATAGTTGTTCTAGCATAGACAGTCAGATTTGACACAATCAACACACTAGGTACCCCTTCAGGAATCTGTCTGCTATTGGTGTTGCCACTCACAGCTACTGAGCATCACTTGGATCAGCAGTTTAGCACTGCAAACATATTTCTACCCTCTATACCAATAGCTGATTTTACATCTGATTAATTTCGAGCTTGGAGTCAAATCTATGCTGCTTCCCCAGTGATATAGGTGTGACAAGCTGTTATAGGCTATAAATCCCAGGAGTGGAATTTTTCTTCCCCTGCTCCGCTGTGGGAAGAATGGAGTTCGAATAGGGAAGGGGGAAGGGAGTCGATTAGCTTTACAAAAAGTCTAGCCAGCAAGGCCGCATTCCTAGCTAATGGCCCATCAAAGGCTGGAGTGAGGGGGGGAGGGGAAGGAGTTTGGGATTTCGGTAGCTGGCCCGGCTCACGGGGGGTTGCTGGCCGCCCTCACACAGGACAGGTCAGACTGCTGAGCTCTCTCTCTGGGACAGAGACGGGGGTCTGCGTGGGTGCATCTGGAGAAAAGGCCTAGAGGCCTGTTTTTCTGGCTTCTCGCCCTGGTGAAGCCGGATCACTGGTCTCGGCTGGCTTTGCACACTGCCTTGTGACTCCAGCCGGAGCCTACTGTGTTTTCATCGGAGAGCTCTGTGCCCACTGAGGGAGAGAGAAGAGGAGCCTTGAGGTACCGTCATCTGGGAACGACAGTGTGTTCTGTTGGGGATGGACTGCTTTCCTTTTCCCCTTTTCTTCCATTGGGGGAAGGGTCCCCCCCATTTTCTCTTCAGCTTCTCCCGCCATCCGAGACCACCCCCAGACCCCCTTCCCGCGCGGTGACCGCCAGAGCCCGACAGCGCCCCCTGCTGGCCAACAGCGAGCACTGCAGGCTCTGCACCTCCAGTGACCCGACAGCGCCCCCTGCCGACCGTGATCAGAACTGCGCTAAGGACAGAGAAGTGTTCATTCAGACTGTCTCTTTTGTTTGAAGGGGACTTCTGGGTACAGGACTATGGTCTAGTTGTTTTTATGTTCTGTTACTGTTCTTGCCAATATACATATATCTTTTAATAAAGGGTTGTTATTTCTTCTTTTTTTCCACACTTCCTCGATTAAAGCCCCTTAATTTTTGAATTTACAATTGCTGAGAGAGAAGAGTTTGGTTTGTCTCATAACTCATCCTCTTTAGCAAACGTTCCAGTCTCTTCAAACTGAGACACAAGCTGTGAACATGGGCACATCAGGATATCAGCTGTCATTAAACAATAAAACAAGCAAAAGAAACCCTGAGAGGTGTGCTATCAAGTACACTAGACTTGCATTCTATCTCCATAGGGAAGAACTTTATATTGCAACAAGGAAAACATCTGACAATTCTATGCTTGCCTGTAAGAGCTCTCCTGATGTCCCATCAACTTCCAGCAAATCCTCAGTTTATTGAATACACTACCAGAGAATAAAAAATAAAAGGACACCAACCCCAAAAGTACCACCCCACAAACATGCAGACAGAAACATGACTACACAGGCCAATAACAGACTTCTTCCCCAGGCATTTGCTTGCTGGTGTTTCATATCACTTGCATTTTTTGCCTTCATGGTCAGGATTTTGTGATACCTTTGCTTCACAGCTGCACTGTGGTGGTTTTGTTTGAGCTTCTGAGGCTGCTTACACCAACCATCAACCAATTGTATCCCACTCACTTTGTCCATGATGCTTTTAGTTTTAGACATTGCTCATATTTTGCAAGTGAAAATATCCTACTCTTTCCCCAAAATGTGAGACAGGCTATACCTGTCTAATCTAATTGCACTAATCTAATTACTGCAACTTCTTGGAGTCCTTACTTGTTCAAATGAATTCACATCTACTGTTATTTGTTCTTCATGAATAAAAGCTGATTTACATGCTATGTACCTGGTAAGTGTCCAGATCCTCCATATAAAAATAATAATGATCTGGTCTGGGTTTTTACCAATGTATTTTAAAAACTCTTGAGTCCTGCGAGAATTATAGAATTTATATTATCACTTGAGACAGCATGTCAGAGCTATGTTTTATCTTAAAAAGGCTTCAGCTGTGGAACCTCTCCAAATCTTTCCACAGCAAACTCAGACCTCTTCTTTGGACTTTTTTTGTAAAGTGCAGCTAGTTCAACACCATGAATGTGATCCATGACAAAAAAAGCCAATCCTCCTCTCGGTTTAGTATTAGTTCACGTTAGAAGCAATACACAGATTTTGCTGCACCCTATAATGGAGTATTCCAGGGCATTACGCAAATTCTGGCTAGTCTAATCCAACTGGAAAACTACAGCAAACCACTGGGGAAAAAATAAAAAACAAAACCAAACACAAACTTCTGCTAGAAGCCTGTTGTTAGTGACAGGTTTAAGAACTGTCGTAGAAGTAATTAATCAAAGGCTGTGTACAAAAAAGACCAGTTTTGGAAAACTTTCTGCCATACCATTTTTGAAGTTCACAGACACCCCAAACCAAACAAGGCTTTCCTTTGAAAGCCTTCCTTCAGTTTTCCTAGAAATTAAAATTACTGCAGAGTTTTTCAATCCAAGGACTTCACAGCCACCTCCAAAAAAATTCTCAAATACTGTCCCAGATTCCAAAAGCAGAACTGTTATGGATGTAAGAGGCCCCATCAATAGCAGGCGGAGGTATTTAATAGGTAATTTATGCACATTCACACACTTCCACACTCATACCGTATGAGTCTCTGGCAAGTCAGGGTTCACTGGACTTAAGTCCTGCGACAACCTCTTGGCTCCAGAGGACAGTTTTGTCGTGTCTGCCACTTCACCATTGGGCAAAATACCATCTGCAAACCAGACCCTCCTCTGCTCTCTGGGGCACAGCCCTGGGAGAGGGTAAGAAAACAAAAACTGCATGTTATTGCACTGTTCCAATGCCTGAAAGGGATAAAAAGTAAGCCCCTTCTCCCCACCAAATACATGGAGAATCTGTTTAGTGGAATTAAGCAGAAGTAGAGTTTGACACCAGCCAGCCTCCAGTCAGGCAAATACATGCAGAAAAAATCTCCTACTTGGGAGCTACCATGTTACAATTAAATCTATTAATCCATATCTAAGGAAGCCTACTTCCTCAATCATCCCACTGTACTAAGGTAAGAATGAAGTGCATATTACAGCTAAAAGATGAAATACATCTAAAAAAGTTAATTTCTCACTTTGTTTAAAAATTTATTTCCATTGAAGAAGGTCAGATGTTTAATAAAAGTGGAACGAAGACACTACTTAGTCACTAATCATTTTTATTTACACAGACAATGAACCTCTACTGTTCCCTTTCAACTTGTCTCTAAACAGCTACTTCTTGTTTTTTACTGTAAGACTGGTTGTCACAACACAAGCCAGAAATCTCCCAAGATACGTAAAAATTATAAAAGTTACACAAAAGATTTATAATAAAAAAGAGAAGGCAATGAAAAAAGCAACATCCACATTTCATAAATAGAGATTTAGGACCAACTTGGACCTGGCACCAAAACTAGGAAGTGAAAGTAACTGTCCAGTGTCCCATTCACAGAGTTTACATTTCTCACAAAAAACACCACCAAAAATGTATAAAAAATATACCAAGTACAAATCCAACATGCAATAAGTGACTCTTTCCAAAGAGACCCTGGGAGTGTTAGATCTATATTGTTTATAGCATCTGTACCTTCAATACCAGGTTGTTTAAGGGCTGAGATAGGCAACAATGCAGAAAGCGAAGGGGAGCTGGCACTACCAGGCATCTGGGCTTCCTCTACTGGTGGAACAGCAGAATGTTCAGAGGAGACACTGGAACTGGGAACAAGACCAGTTGGACTCATCATCCTTTCAAATGCCTGTGCTAAAAAAATGTGGTTAGTTTTTCAGATCTCTCAATTGATTAGATTTCATTTGCAGTGTGGTACTTTAGGTGGGGGTTTTTGGCAAAAGCAGTGCACAATTTGTGATCTGCACACTCAGACTATTGCAGGGAAGAAAATTTACATTCGTTTTCTGCCTGCATATTTGCCAGATTGTTCTCATGACAGAAACCCCCTGTACCTCCTGGTACTGCTGCAGTGACCATATCTTGGTGCAAACACACTGATCACATTTATCAGGTCAAATTCCATTCAGATGGCATATTAAAAATCTGACATGTTGTTATTTAAATATGAAACAACAGAACATCAGTGTTTTCTCCTGATGTTTCCATAAGAACCCATGCTTAGCTTCCAGCTAAGGAAAGGTTATCTGATGGTTCAATTACTGCAGTGCTGTTATGTGACTTGTAAAAACATTAGGACAGGAAGCTACATAAAAGGGGCAAATAACATGTGAGAACAAGCAGGGACATGGCCTTTAAACACACAGAAGGCTACTGTGGGGGGAGGATCACTTTTGCTAGAACCCCTGTCACAGATGACCCAACAGTATAGCTTCATATTTAGTCCTACAGAGTTAAAAACTACTTTTTTTCTTTAATAAAAATCACCAATTTGCTACTTGAAGTTTAAAATAAGAACTGAAATCCAACGAGGAGGTACAATTATTCTCTTCATCCCTCCATCTCAGCAACAGGAAAGCATACACCAATTAAAGTAATCAAGCTCCCCCAAAAGGGCAAAGGTTAAAGGGATACTTTACTAGTTACTGTAATTACAAAGAAAACTTTTTACCTTTATTAATGTCATTGTAACAGCCAGTACAGACTCTTGCCTCCTTCTCCATGTACTGTAGTTTGCATTTTCGTTTGCAACAGCTACCACAAAAAACCTGAATCAGAAAAGGACTGGATTAAATATTATAGACATATTGTGTGGTCTACAATTGCACAGGAATTAGAAAACTCTTCTGAGAAATACACTTGTTTCATTCTAAACCATCTGCAACCTTATATTCAAGCCAAGAAAAAAAAAACCCACAACAAGAACAAAACCCACAATATGTTCACAACAAAAAGCAACAACATGGAGGACCCAAGTGGCATTATATTAAAATTCTTATCTGGGTTGATGAAAAGAATTTCAGGTTGCAACACCTATTCCTAAATTCACTCCTAGTTCCGTAACTATTTTACATTAAACAACAGCAACAAGGCCTGAGCCCCAGAACTGGGGTCTGATTTGCTTTACTGCTTTAGAATCATCTCTGCAGCTGCACCAAATCTCTCCATAACACGTGTCACCAGTTTGCTATGAAACTGCAAGCTGCGTCTTCCACCTCACGGATAACAACGTAAGCCAGAGCTTTCCGAGCTACTCACCCAGTCTGGCTCAGGTGCCATGTCAGCTAAGTAAGCTCTCTCAGGAAGAATAAGCATCCTTCCCTTCATGTCACAAGCTCCCTTCAGCAGGGTATTTGAAAAGAAAGCTGCTTTGAAAGAACAGAATGTGCTCTTCTACTCCAAAAGCATATACGTCTTGTCTTGTCTATTTTTAAGCAGAGATGGGGAAAAAAGTGTGTCTCATTAGCTTGGACAACACCTGCACAATCCCCTTCAAAAAATTATGTCTTTACTAAAGCTGGGTCTTTGCAAGAGTTGACATAAATAACTAGAGCTTATGTTCTTTCAAGGGTGATCTGCAAGTTTTCAGAAGGTCACACCACTTTTAGCCATAAGCAGGCTCTAGAATATCAGCCTTACAAAAAGTCTCCTGAAACCTTGATCTGACAGAACCCTTCTACCACTGACCAGAGTTCAGTAAGTGGAAAGAACATTCAAAGTCTTCTCTACTCCTGATTACTTCCGGGAAAACAAAGTGGATCAATTGGAAAACAAACAAACAAACAAACCAACCAAAAACAGTGGTGACAGAGAATTAAGTTATTACAAGTGAACTCATTTAAGTAGGAAAGGTCACTATAAAATCAGTAATAATTGACAGATGCAATCTGAGCTGAAAAAAGAAACTATTTCAAGTGCTTCTGCATTAGTGCCCCAGGTAATTTACCTCAACTGAAAACACACATGCTCAGTACAGATATTAACAGGGTAACTGATGAGGATTAATCACTAATCAGTCACAATCCATTTTAGGGCTTCAGATGCTAAGGCAGCACAATCCTCTGCAATGGGGATTCTCCTCATACCCTTGGTGACACTGGGACCCACAGAGGATTGCAGGAAGATTAATCTTAATGCATCTAAAAGGTGAAGACAAACTAGGGACAGGGGAAAGGAGGTAAAGATGGGGCTGCTGAGTGAAGGAATTGATCCTGGTTGAGCTAGGAAGGATACCACAACAAGAGACAAACACCTCAGTAAAGGAACTGCAAAGCTGTTTGGCCTCACAAGTGCTGCTGCTGGGAGAGAAAGTGTGGCCCACTAACCTCTCACTTCCCTCCAGCACAGAGGCCAGAATCCGTGAGTGTTGCCACGTTCATTGGTGGCATAATAGGAATTGTAGGATAATAGGAATGTATAAAACTGTCTTCTAGAATAGGCCACACAGGACAACTGTGAATTCCTACCAATTTTTCCTTATGTCCCAAGTGGCTGGTAACACAATACCACACAACAGCTTCACAAGGAATGTTTGTTTTTTTCTAAGACAGTTACTATTAAAAAGGCAAAAAGTCTGTCTAAAAGTTAAACTGTTGCACATTCAGAAAAGCTATGCCAGAGTTACAACTGCATAGCACTGCAGTATCTGCAAGGTATAGATAACCTATACTGCCTTCACTTGCTCTCCTAATGAACACAGATTGTGATGCTCCCTCTAACTACATTGTTGTTCTGCCAAAAGCCCCTCAGCTAACACACCTACAGCTGTAAACAGGGTGTGCAGTGAAGGGTCTTCCATCCCCATCTCCAAACATGGTGCAAGGAACTTCACAGTAAAATGTAAAACACGAACCTAAAATCGGTCAGTCTCATGACAAAACAAAACCCACTCCAAAGAACTGCATTTTAAACCATCACAGAACATCAACAGCATATTCTGGCAGTAAGTTCAACGAGTTCTAGGTTGGCATAATGAATTCTTCCTTATCTTGGCACTCAAGATTCAGACCTACATTTTACTTCACACCTACTGCAATTGAAATAAATGAGTACCAAGCTTTGAACACACAGTGCTAGAAGAGAGGTGGGAAAAAAACCTACCAAGCCTCTCCAGATGCTTCTTAGCACCAGGGATGCAAAAAGTTAGTACTGACACTAGTCTTTGCTCTATCTCCTCATCCCTAAATCTTACAGAGCAACACTGAACGATAAGTTCATTAGTATTGGCAGTATTTCCATTTATGCATCACTACAAGTGTAAGCCACAATAGCTCACAACAGAATTCTGAATTAAGGATAAGATGTGGCATCATTTACTCATTGCAGAAGACCACAGGCTGAAAAAAGTTCTACAACTACTTGCTTTCTTGGTGAGTCACATATCTTCCCCTGAGACGGCTTTCCTGGAAAATTATACATCTAAACATGCAGGAGGACAGATTTAGGCTATAAATCCTTTACACTTGTACTACCGTTACAGCTCCTGAAAGACTCCAATCCTTTCAGGTTCATGGACAGTGCTTTACAGATAGTATAACCACTTACCTGAATTCTCAGCATCACCTCAATTTTTTAAAACTTAGATACTTTACTTAAAAGCTGAGCAAAAAGCTGATTCACTATGACTACTATGAAGTAGTCCATCATCTCATCTCCCTTGTTCTATGCAAAACACTAGACAAGCCAGCATTGAAAGATAAAGAATATTCTTTGTACTTCCCTTTAATTACAATTTTCACAAAAAATATTACAAGATACCAGTCTTGTTCAACAGTCTTTAAGTTTCTATGATGGGAAAATGATAATTATCTTTTGTTAAATAAATACTTTGAGCATAGAAAAACTGTGTCAGTCTTCTTTCCCTTCTGTGCTTTGGTTATCCCTAAATCAGAATCTATTTCCTTTCAGCAGCACAGGACCCCTCTCCCATAACTCACCTTCCCACAAGCTCGGCAGTGGTGTCGTCTCTTTGTGAACGTGAACTTCACTTGGCAGTTCATGCAGTTGGGGGCCTCTGAATCAGGGACCCACAGTGGCTGTTTCCACAGCAGAGCTGCAGGTGTTTTAAGTGACTCTGTGTTTTCAGATGTTTGGTTTCCTCCAGCTTCAGAGATGCCTTCCCCAGGGTCAGAGTTCTTACTAACACTTACACTGCTGCCTGAGAGTTGAACTTCTGGGGTAACAGAACCATGTTCCTGGTTTTCTCTCTCAAGTACATTTGTTCTGTTCAGTTGTTTCTGACCAGCAGCAGCTTGAGAAAGGCCAAGCAACTGCTTTGGTCTTGCACCTTCAGTAGGAACATCAGAAGCCAGAGCTTCATTACCACTCTCAGTTACGTCCTGACCATGAGATACATTATCTTCTGCTGCAGCTTCCAAATAGCTGGCAGAAAGAGATACTTTAACATTACTATTAATGCTCATTGTCTCCTCCAGTTTTGCTTGCATAAGTTCTTCAGTGACCTCTGTGAAATCCAGGTTGTTCACATCTGTTACATTCCCTTCATCTGCATTATTTTCTATTAAGTTACTATCATTGTCTGAAGACTTCAACACCTTGGACTGCAGACTTTGTCCATACAAGAAATCATCAAGCTCACCGTCGCTGACTAGAATATCACTTTTAATAACACTCTCCTCCTCAGTAAGGTCAGCCACAACTGGACTCATACTTTCATCATAGAAGCTGTCCACACCTACATCATATGGCTCAACCTCAAGGTCTAGAAAAGCAGAAGCAAAAGCTTCAATTTCCTGAGAGTCACCACCATCAATTACACTCTGAGCATTGCACTGCACTCCATCCTCACTGTTTTCCACAATACTTTTGCTGATTTCAGCTAAATATTCTTCCTGCTCATGCCAGTCACTATTTTCACAGGATTCCCTGCCAGAGGGATCAGTTTTAGATGCTCCAGAATGAACAGCTACAGTACCACTAATAACCTCTGCCACTGCATTCTGAGGTAGAGGATTAACCTTTTCTTCTCTTACAACTAATGAGCCGCACATGGACACAGGGAGACATGACAGAGAGGTCTGGACATCCTCAGCTGAAATACGCAAACTGGAAACACTCCTTAGGGTCTCACTGCTGTTAAGTTCTTCACTACATACATTCTCTTCTGTGATTTTCTTTTCCAATTGTACTTCAGCTCCTGTTTGACATGAGGAGCCTGGTGCAACACAAATTCCAGGTAATGTTGCATGGGTTTTGTGCACCTGATGCCTCTTGAGCAGATCTGAAAGCATGGATACAGCATTACTGCCATCTTTTGGGTCTCCCTTTCCTACGGCATTTCCTCCATGCATCTCTTTGCTTACTGCAGAACATGCACTATCATCTTGTGATTCACAAAGCAGTTTTTCACAAGCTTTCTCATCTTTGGGACCATTTGCATTTGAATTCTGTGTTGTTACAGGGACACATTCAATATCAAGGTGAGCAGCTTGTTCAGGCTGATCAAGTACTTCACTGCACTTTACAGGTTCTGTCCTGTGTTGACCATCACATGAATCCGAGATCTCTCCTGTAGTGTAACTGTCTGATTTTAAAGCTAAATGATTCATTTCCTCTGTTGTAAGACACCCTGAATCTTGAAGCATTGAGTCCCCATCACTCTGCTCTGTGCTGGAAGCATCCCTGCAACCAGATGATGACACACAAATAGGAACAGGTATGCAAGACAGGCCAAAGCCAATTGACCCTTGGCTGCACTGGAAGTCAGCTGGCTGTGACTTCTGAGAACCTTGGTGAGCATGGATTAAATCAGCCGTGTCATTAACAAGATCACACACAGGTATGCCACACCTTCCCAGGCTGGAAGCCTTCATTTCATTTAAGGAACCACTGTCCACAGTGGACAGAAGATCAGGTCCAGCAACACTCTGCTCCTGCGGTGGTGACTGACTGAGCAGCACGCCCCTCGTCCCAGCGTGGCTAACGAGAGGGGTCTTCTCTGGGGAAGGGCAGCTGTCAGCATCCTCTGGCAGCTCTGGTGCTGGGAATGCATGTTGTAAGCACCCCAGGACTGAGAAGAGGGAACGGTGCTTTGAGTCACATGGGTTTTGAGGTGTTCTGAGGCAGTCATATTCATCTGTGTTAAGGAAGAAGAGATCAAAGCAAAGTTTATAAGACTCCTCTCCTTCCACATTGTATTCCCTCTAGATCCCACCTATTCATCCATCCATACTTAGTATATGCTATTTTCAAATTCCATGGTAACAGCCATTTGACCACTTGGAGAACAAGCTAGTGCAGGAACCAACCTGTGTTCTGCTCGAATTCATCGAGCAACTTGTCCAAGTCACACACTGCAGCTCTGAAGTAACTGTCCATTCTAGTCTCAGTTCGAGTGAAGCTTTACCCTTCTTAAACCTACAAAGAACAACAACAGCATCTCATTCACAGTAATTTGATGTCTACAAAGCCCAAGTGTTAGTATCAGAAGACAACTTCTGGAAGATATTCTTTTTTTATTAACATCATCTTCTCTCCTCCATGTAGACAAAACCTAAGTACAAACAGGGCTGCAGCCCCTATGTACTTTGAATATGCTCTACACATAGTGTACCCAGCACACTATGAACAATACAACCAAAAATCCACTTTAAATCACAAAATTGAGGCTCCCTTATAAAAAACAAGTGCATCTGAAAGCACGTACTATGGCATTACAATGTCAGCAAGTTTAAAACCAGAAGGCGTATTAGGATCTTCTAGTTTGTCTCCATATAAATTTTATACCACAGTTCACAGGCAAAAAACAAAATAGGCCATTATTACCCTTCAACATGACTGAACTGCATAAATAATAATAAAAATTAAAAATCCAGCATGGTAATTCAGCTTATCATTTCTATTCTACTCAAAAAACAAAACCAAATGAAATTCTGAGACCCCAAGAACATAAAACACTTTTTTTAGACTTACCAGTTCATCAGAAAGCTACTTGTTAATCAATCACATTCCACACTGCAAAACACCCTGGTTCATTTGCTTAATGAACCTTTCCAGCCACTCAATTTTATGCCTTTTTGGTCACTCTGAATTGCTTCCTAAGTCCACATCTATTTTCATGGCTAACCGCTCACATGGTTCAACTCTGTATAAATAAAATCAATATTTACACTTCTTTTGAGCAAACTGAAGGGACTCAGATCCATTCAGTCTAATGTCTGTAAACTACACCTGTGGAGGTCTCTCTAGTTTTCCTTCTACTTTTATCAGTGCCTTCAATTTCTGCACTGGCTGACTTCACTTCCCATCCCAATTCAATGTATTTTGACCATCTAGTACTGCTGCTTCTAAAAGCTTAGAGACCAAACAAATACTCAAATTCACTCACATCACTTATGCCACACTGCAGCTACAGATTCACACTCTATACCTTAACTTCCTTTGTTGAGGTGTAAGGTTTCCCTTCAGTGAATCCTTCAGATCAAGTGTGTTCACTTACATCAATATGGAATTATTCACCACATTAATGTGCATGTGACAAGAATACTTTAAGGCAATCTGTAGTTCAAACAGATTTGCAAGGCATAAGGAAGGTGAAATAAATAGTATGCAGCAGGGCAGCATTTTGTGCCTGTGCATAAACCAGAAGTGAACAATATGAATATGCTATTTTTTTGATATCCACTTGCATTCATTTGTCACAGCAAAGGTCTTCACACTACACCATAACCCAGGTCTCTCACAGCTGTCTAGAGGGCATCAAGCAGCAGAGATATATACTTAATGCCACTTCTCCTCACTCATTTGAATGCAGCCCTTGCCTGAACAATCACCCCATTTCGCAACCTCCTGGTAACTGGATGCGTTACAACTTGAACTGGAAGTAATTTCAATTAAGAGACTTACAAGATTAACAGCTTTTGATGGTCCACTGAGAGACATCGAAGTACAGATAACAGATACCTTAATGACACCAGAATTTATAAAAAAACCCTTTCATAATTCAAAAAAATACAGAGGAGAGGTAAGTAATTATTGCATCTATCTTTATCTTACACTTTAAAAGACTTAAATTCATTGTTTTGCACTCTTGAGTGGCACAAATTCTGAATTAAGCACAAGTGCATTATCTGATTACAATGCTAAATAGGTAGATTAGGATGCATTTGTGTTGTCCAGCATTGGCCCACTGACCTCTGAAAAAGGAAAGAACTCAAAGAACTGTAGAACTGAAATCATATGCAAATATTTTCATCTACTTAATACAGAGTAAATCACTTCTACACCCAGCTCAGGAAATTATCACATCTCAGTCTACTGACCCAATAATGTAGTTACATTTTATTAAATCTGGTTTTGAAATAGAATAGTTCCATTTGACTTAATAAAGCATTTTGAGTAATTAACCTGACTTTGAATAACTAGCATATTATTCCTGTAATTTCACTACTCTTTCTTGAAGTTTTTGATAGTTTTCAACTTTTCTACAACAGACCTACAATAAAAAAACCCCAAATTGCACAGTAAAATCATAACCTTTCAAAAAAGGGCAGACTAGATCACCATAAAGTATTCTTTTAAGAATCATACTCCTAACAACAGAATTATACTTCTAATTTTCAGAAATCAGGAGCACCACCACTATATATGGTTTTAAGTAGACAGAACTATTGTCTTCCAAACATGTTTTCTACAGCTCTGAATCCACTCACTAGACAAACTCCAAACTGGTTCACAGATTAGCATTTTTTAGAAATAAGCTATTAAAACTTAATGCTTATAACTTTATCTGAGGCATTAAGCCTCAGATAAGCTTATAACATTATCTAAGGCAAGAGTGTAGGGAAACATACAAGTTCAGGCTCTCACCAGCTCCGTTTTATGGACTTTTTTTTTCAAAGTAAAAGTAACTTTTAAACAATATTTAAATAACTTTCTGTTAAAGACTACATGCTTTGAGATTAAGATAAATTAAATATTTATGTGCAAGGAGACTTGAAGCTAAAACATCAGTCCATCACAAAAAGGGAAAATAATAATAAAAGCATAAAATGTACTAAAAAAAAAGCACCCTGGACGTGTCACTTGTGCACGTAAATGTTTCGTGTGTGTCTGAACAGATTCCTCTCAGGTCTCTGACACATGGTCTGAAACACTCCTAACACAGCACTTCAAACTGCACACAGAACTACCCCACCGAACAGAGGCAATAATTGTGCCACATTAAAACTATAACAATCTCCAGAGTTCAGAACCAACATTCCACTGGGGATTTCTCAACACACTCTCATTTAAAGGAGAAGATAGCACAAAGCTGCTGGGATACCGAGTGGCCAGGTAACAGGATGGATGTCAGGGGTTAGTTTTTACAGATAAACTCTCTAAATGGAGGTAGTTAGCTGTTTTCAGTGCTGATAACTTGTAAACCAGAACAAGTAAGTTAATTATTACCAACTAACCAGTTCAAGGTCTGAAGATAAGCTGCCTTTTGGAAATTAGGAATTCCTAAGAACCACTCTCTGTAGTGTCAGCACACATGGGCATTACCAGATCTCCAGTTTGCCACAGCTGATCTCCCCTGCAGAGGCCAGGCCTGCTTATGCATGGAACTTCTAAAACAACACAGATTTAGTGACAGAGAAACTCACACACAGGGGCACACAGGTCTGCAGAGAGCTCACCACAGGAGCCACCTCAATTCTGGTCACCAGGGAAGTCTTTCCACTCACTGCTAAGTCACATTACTTCAGCTCCATCACTGTGTTTAATCATTACACTTAGCCTGAGCAGAAAGCTGTATTAATACTGTTATCCTCAGGACTGAAGTGGATTTTTCCAGCAACTACCACAACTAGAACAAAGCCTCTGATATAAATGCAACCACCAAGTTTACAGTGCTCCAGGAGGGAGGAGCTCATGGAGCACAGGGTGCCTCTTCTCCCACCTTCAGGGTATTTAAAGACTTAATCACCAGCTTTATTCTTCTCAGCCCCTTCCCACACCCCAACACCTCAACCCACCCACAGGCTTGAGGCCCTACAGACAAAACATCTAAGCTTACAACTGCCCATGGAGCTCACCAACAACCAACCTGATGGAGAAGTTCAGCACAACTGAACAAACGTTGTGTAGAAAACACAAATAAAAACTAAAATTATTGTTGCTGAGCAAGACAATTTACTATCCATTCCAAAAGCTCCAGCTGCTGTTGCCTCAGCAAGACTATGAGCTGAATCAGGGGGTGAAGACAAAAGTTGCAGAAGTTTTCAGACGTATAAGGAAAAAAATACGTGGCACGCTACACAAAACTGTTGTGCTCGAAGAGCAACATTCTGTTAGTTCAGCACAGACTTCTTAGAAGGACAGAACTCCTTCAGCACCACTGTGACAGCTCTATCCCAACAACACCTTCAGCTCCTGGGGATTCTCTTTCATTCATACACCCAAAGAAATTTGCCCCCAAAACTCAAAACAGCATCACTCACACCACACAGAGAATCACAGATTCCAGAACAGCCAGGTTTGGAAGGGACCTTTGGAGATCACCCAGTCCAACCCCCGCCCAGGCAGGGTCATCCAGAGCAGGTGACACAGGAAGATGTCCAGGTGGGTCTGGGATGTCTCCAGACAGGGAGACTCCACACTTCCCTGGGCAGCTGTTCCAGGCTCTGTCACCTCCACGGAAAGAAGTTCTGCCTCATGTTGAGGGAGAACTTGTTGTGTTTCATTTTATGGCCATTGCTCCTTGTCCTGTCGCTGGGCACCACTAAACAGAGTCTGGGACCATCCTGACATCCCTTGGAGATATTTGTGTGGATTGATAGGATCCCCTCTCAGTTGTCTCCTCTCCAGACTAACCAGGCCCGGCTCACACAGTCTCTGCTCACCAGGGAGATGCTCCAGATCCCTCATCACCTCTGTGGCCTCTGTTGGACCCTCTCTGGCAGGTCCTTGTCTTTCTTATCCTGAGGAGCCCAGATCTGGACACAATGCAGCAGGTTCAGAAGGCAGTTATGGACTGTCAGCAGTCCTTCAGTGCCACCAGCAGTAGCCAGTCTACCAGTGAGGAACCCACGGGCTCAGCTGCGCAGACACAGCCCCCACACGCTGCCCAGGGCACCACCCCCACCACCTGCCAGTTATTATCTCATAGTTATTGTGAACACTTATTACTCAGCCTTAGAAAATGAGCCATGAGAATGGGATTGCACCAGGCCTGGCACATTCCTTCAGCATTCCCATCTCCTGTGATTTACACTGTTAATGAGCAGATGCTCATGAGACAGCCCTGGCACTGAGTGGGGTGCTCTGCTGGACCCAGACCCTGCTCCATGGAAATACAGAATGTCTGGCAACCTTTTAATGCCTGGAAGTGTAGGGGTAAGATTGTCCAATACGCTTTATATACCCTATATAATCATCTCTTTCTATTATACTCTATATACTGTATAAATCTACCCTATATATACTCTATATAACCTATATGATACTCTCTCTCTATATATATATTATATTCTATCTACCCTATATATATCCTACATAATACTGTCTGTATATATATCATACTCTATACACCGTATATAACAGCCTCCATGTTATTCACTACATACCCTACATAACACTCTCTCTATATATTATACTCTACATATCCTATATATACTCTATATACCTTATATATAAATAAGCGGAAGAGCAGTAAGCAAAAACACCACCGATACGCTCAAACCTCCGGGGGCAGTTAACCCACTGAAGCAGCTTCAGATCGCACCGCGCCGTGTCCCTCCTCACCGGCGGCTCAGGGCCGTGGCGGCTCAGGGCCGTGTCTCCTCAGGGCCGCCCCGGCCCGGCCGGCGGCTCCGGCCCTGCTCCGTGAGGGCTGCGCATGCGCGGGTACGAAAGGCGTGATGTCACCGTGACCACCTGTGCCCACCCTGCGCGTGCGCAGCGGCGCCACTTCCCGCCACAGCCACTGGGGCGGAGCCGACGCGAGGGGGCGTGACCGGCGGAGTGACTGACAGCGCGGGGGATGGAGGCTGGGGGAGGGGGCGGGGCCGGCAGTGTGATTGACGGGGCAGCTCACCCCTGCGCGCGCTCCCGCCCCCGCCGCCGAGGACCGGCATCCCGCGCCGTCGCTGGGCGTCACACACCAGCTCCATGCGGTGACACCTCTGCTGTCCGTGAGCACCCCGCCGGTTATCGTGGCGTTCACACCCCCTCACCTCGCGGTGACGTCACTCCCGCTCTGTCAGCTCCCTGCCGGGTCTTGTGATGTCACACCCCCCCCCCCAACCCGTGGTGACGTGGATGTGTCAGATAGAGTCAGAAACGATTAACAGTTTGTCCAGAGACTTAGGGGGAATGAAAGGGGGTTGCTGGGTCAGGATCCTGCCTGATTGCTGCAAAACGTGGAATGTGTCAAAGTTTTGCTAAGAAAGGATGTTCTGTGGTTGATCTATGTAACTTTCAAGCCCAAGAAGCGAGAGAGGCCCTTCTTGCCCTTGTTAAGGTTTAGGACTGGATGTGTCTCAGTGATCTGAGCCCTGGGCTTGGGGGAAGGATTTCCACTAAGAGTGGGCACAGAGAATGCAGTATTTATGGGCCACAAGGACAGAACTCCCAAGATGAAGGAAGTAACAAAGGCAGCTCAGGACCTGGACTGAATCAGCTGCCACTGGATACAGGGTGATTCCAGTAGGGGCAGGGTGTGACTGCTGAATCCAGAAACTCCCCAACCCAAAGGAAGAGAATGACTGAGCATGGGATCAATTAGCAT
This sequence comes from Lepidothrix coronata, assembly GCF_001604755.1. Lineage (NCBI taxonomy): Eukaryota > Metazoa > Chordata > Aves > Passeriformes > Pipridae > Lepidothrix > Lepidothrix coronata. The sequence goes on along the minus strand of NW_016690194.1, from coordinate 6,368,643 downwards.
GAGAAGTGATAGAGTCACTAACCAACAGAATATAAAATATAACTATAAGGAAAGAGTGATTGGGCATTGGAATGGGCTGCCCAGAGAGGTGGTGGGGTCACCATCCCTGGAGGTGCTTAAGAAGAGACTGGATGTGGCACTCAGTGCCATGGTCTGTTGACAATGTGGTGTTGGGTCATAGGTTGGACTCGGTGATCTCAGAGGTCTTTTCCAAACTGAGTCTGTAATTAATTCTGTAATTAGTAAGAGAACTATGTAACTTGTAGCCCATGGACATTAACACCTTTGTTTGCTGAAGTGTATAAACAGCAAAAGATTTTGACAGTCGGTATACTGGATTTGTGGAAACATCCACCTTCCACTCTGTGCAGAATAAACAATATCTCCTTTCTAAACCTGACTCTGTGTGTTTAGACACAATTGGCCCTCTCACTCCATCAGCCCCCCTCATCCTCATGACAGCACATGCCCACCCCACAGTGACACCACTCTTGCTCTGTCACCATGTAGGGCAGGGGAAGGGCAGGGGAGAGCTCAGGCAGCCCACAGATGCTCCATCCAGTTTTAAATCACCATTAAATTGACCAACCCTGTCCCTCTCAGCACAGCGATGGTCAATGGGCCCATCACAGCAGTGATGCAATCACAGGGCGGCTTCTGGTGCTTCCACAAAGTGTTTCTTTTTTTACAAAATCCACTGTCAGTCCCACTGTCCCCCTGGCACCACCCAAGGGCCAGGACAGTGACTTTTGCAGGGAGTTTTCTGGATTTCTGTGTGTTTCTGCACTGGGAACTGAGGGGACACTGTTCTTGGGAGGGGGGCTGTGGCAGCAAGTGTGAGTGAGGCCTGACAGCCCCTTCCCTTCATCCTGTCCCAAAACATCCTCCTTCAACTCTATGGCATGGGCTGACATGTAGCTGACCTTCCTCTGGTGGGCCAGGGACAACTCCTTGTCATTCACCTCGGGGTTGTTGAACACAGAAAGGAGAGAAAGACATTCATCATCTCACAACAAGGCACTGTTTGTAAACCGACAGCCTGCATGTGCTCCCCCAAGGGAGCTCCCCAAGGGTTTGTGATGAACAAAATACTGACCAAATCTATAAACATCTTCAGGATCTTGAGGGGATTGTCCAGCGCCTCAACCATCCTGCAGGCCCCACCCAATGAGAGCAAGCTGGACAGCTTCTGCCCCAGATTGTTCTCATTCCCTTTTAACTTGACACGCTCTAAGGAAAACAAAAGTACATGAACTGTGGAATTCATGGTAATTAGTTTTTAAACAGTAAGTAGCCTGAAAAAAACCAAAGATTCTCTGACACAGGCCATTTGTAAGATTTCTAAAAATATTAAAATTTGTTAAAATTTTGGGGCATATGCACCAGGTTACAGTGCTTGAAACCAATGATGTTGCTATAGCAGAAGTCAGGGTGTTTGCTCTTGTAGTACCACATCCCTAGAGTGCTCAAGGAATCTGGGAGACCCCCAAACTTCTAATCCTGGCAGCTCCAGCTCAATTACCAATACAAATATATCCTGATGTCCCATTCCTAAATTCTATGATGGTTTTGACCAGGACATGAGAACTTAACCCTTTTTTTAAAGAATAAAAGGATTATTACAATTTGTCCTGTTTTACAGATTCGAGTTCTTCCTCTTTTACAGAGGGATTTGTAACTCTGTTACGTATGAAGTGTAAGAATAATAATAAAAAGCAAAATGAAAAGCTAGAAATGTTTTTTAAAAAAACCAAAACAACAACAAAACCCCCTATCAACAACAAAAAAAACCTACTAAAAAAATCCCCCAGAAACCTTAAAGTTCATCCAGTCCCACCCCCTTCCACTAGACCAGGCTGCTCAATGCCCCATCCAGGCTAAAAAATCCCAGTATCTATATATTTATATATATATTTCATTTTTCCTCCTTCTCTAATTCTTTCATAGAGCTCATTTGCAAAGAATAACACCCAGAACGTAAGCTGCTGGTGACATTTAAAATGGTCAGTTCTTGTCTTTTCTCTGCTGTTGTTATAACAAATATCTTTAATATCCAGAATATTATTGTCATCCCATGTAACAGCTTATTTCTTCCAGCATGTTTTCAGTCAGGTAGTAGAGTTTATGCATGTGTAATTTAAAACAGGGTGCTGTAAAGGCCTGGACTGGGTGCTCCAGTGTCCTACAGGACCTGTATATTCCATTTACACACACGCACACTCTGCATTTCACATGTGAAATTCCTCAATTACAAAACACACTATTTAATATTACACTGTGTATTCACAGCTTTGACATAGGTTTTTTGTTTCTTGACTCTTCATAAACCCCAGTCAGCAGCTGAGCCACAGCCACATATTTCACACAGTAAGAAGGTGCTCAAGCCACATACTCGCTCCTTTTCCAGCCAGCCCCCCCAGACCCTTGACTTGCCCAGGTACCAGTGCCCCTCAGACACTTCCAGTTCTCAAATTTAGTTTCCTTCTTCATCTTTATCCCCTCTGCAAGCCTGAGGGCCTAGTCCTTCCTCTGCATCAGCTGCTGCTCAAAGGCAATTCTGAAGGCACCTACCATGAGAAATGCTTCATCCTTACTTGTCTTCAGGAGCCCGGCTGCAGGCGCTGGGGCCCGGCCTCAGGCGGCCCCGGGCGCGGAACGGAGTGAGAAAATGGGAGCTTCGCCTGTGCAGACAGTGCCATCGTGGGAGATGAGAGGGGAGCCCTGGAACACACAGAAGAGAAGGACAACTCTAAACGCAGGCAGATGGAGCTCGTCAGCCCTGTAAGGCAATCCATCTAAGAGAAGGTCACTCTAAACAAACCTACGTCCTGAGGACCTCGCTGCCACCGTCCAAGCTTGCCTGGCCCCGGCAGATGAACCTTAGGATTAAAGGGTGGGCTCAGTTCAGTGCATGCTGTGTCTCACCTAAAAAATCCACTGTGCAGGCTCGAAGGTCTTACCCGCATTTGCAAAGCCCTGTATCACCAGCGCGCTTGTAACAAATGTGGGTGGAGACCTTTCCCGGATCTTCGTTCGCGAAGACTGGCCATGACTTGACTTGTCTTCAGATTTTCAATCTGGTTTTTATTCAGGGAAAATTTAAAGTACTTTGAGCAACTTGGAAGCAAAAGCAGATTTAAAATGCATATCAAGACACAGACAGCTTGTAAAATAAATATGATCAAGGAAGTAGTAGGAACCAGATGAAAAGTTTTCCTGACATGTTTAGAAAATATATTTTGACATGTATTAAATCCTTACTGTACATATGCACAAACCACCAGCCATCTACACAGACAGTCATCTCTGTCTATTTGTCTCTGTTCATCTCGGCACATGCAGAAGAGATTGAGGGGGAAAAAGGAGCAAAGAAAAAGGAACCTATGTTGATGAAAAAGGAACCTATGTTGATACAAAAGAAACAGGACAGTCCTTATTTTCAAAACCAGTAAGTCAACAGGAACTTCTGCAGCAGGACCACAAGAATGGTTTCCACATTTCCAAAGTCAAATACAAATTAAAAGAAAAATTCTAAATTCACAGAATTTAACTAATTTGGTTTTTTTTTAAATTAAGAGCCTGAAAGTCATGTTATTGATTTAAATCTGAGGTAAATACCTATTTTCCAGCATATTTCCTGATGTAGCTGTGGGTGCTGATGCCAACCCAAGGGAGGAGGGGGATGCCAAGGAAGGAAGAAAGGAAAAGAGTCAGGGGCAGTCCACACACTTAGTATATACATTTATGGAGTGCATACACTTAGGGTGTGTTTTCCTTTTATAAAAAATACAAAAATAAGGAAAAAGAATGTGAAAGATAATTTTTTGTGTGTTTTTTTCTTACTAGTAAAGCCGAATAGACATAATTACAATTTTTCTACCAGCAAAAATTAGGGCATTACAAGCTGTGGTGGGCTGACCTTGGCTGGACACCAGGTGCTCACCCAGCCACTCTATCACTCCCCTTCCCAGACGAACAGGGGACAGAGTAAGGTGGAAAAACAACTCATGGGTGGGATAAAGCAGTTTATTTAAAGCAAAAAGCAAAGGGGAAGCTTATGTGCGCAAAACAAAGCGAAAGATAACACGGTTCATTCTCTACTTCCCATCAGCATCAGCAGCGATGGCCAGACACTCCCGAGCAGCAGGGCTTCAGCATATGTGATGGTTCCTCAGCAGGCAGCCATTAGACAATGGCTGCCTGCCTTCCTGCTCCTTGCCTTAGCTTTTATATCTGAGCTGACATCATATGGTATGGAATATCCCTTTTTGTTAGTTTGGGTCAGTTGGCCCACTTGAATCCCCTCCCAGGATCCTGCCCTCAACTGAGGAAGGAATGTTACAGTGCTGATGCTGTGCTCAGCAGTAGCCAAAACACCAATGTGTTATAAACACCCTTGTAGCTACCAATGCAAAGTACAGCACTGTGAGGGCTACTGTGAGGAAATGAACTCCAGCTCAGGCAGATGCAATACACAAGCATCACAAACTTTACACTATTTGTGCTGTCCCTTTTGGCTTTAAAACACCCAAGTTTGTGTCAGTGGTGGCTGAGTGTTTCTGGGCTTGTTTGGGTTTGAGCACAAGCACCTGGACCCCTTCTCCCACCCCGCCAAACCTCGTTACCAACACATTTAACCACAGTAAAACCAAAATGGAGGAGTTAACCACCTCTCAACAGAAATGCAGACTAAAAAGCCAGAGATTGTTTGCACTTCAGATTTTCAGGCCCCAAGCTTAATAAAATAACACCTGCTAAAAAAGTATACTTCCAATATTCTCCAGTTCTTTAAAAAAACCTTCCCCACCCCCTCAAAAAAAACCCCAAAAAAACCCAAACAAAAAACCCAAAAAACCAACAAAACCCCAGAGTATAAACGGCACCTCACACTGTGATTTCCTGCCATAAAATTAAGTGAGGATTCCCACTACCACTCTAATTTCAAAACCTGGATTCATCCAAGTCTCTGAATATGCAAATATTCTCTTGCTACATTAAAAGGAAATGCAGATTTGGAGAGCAGCACCTTCGGCACCATTATCAACCTCTAGGACTTCCTGAAGTTATTGCTTTAGTTCTTCATTTGACTCTTCGGTATTAGATTCTGTAGGATTAATAGGATATACTGAATGATGAGATACTATAATATCTGAAGAAAAAAAATGAGAATTTGCTTTAATCTGAAAACCAATAAAATGCAGAAGTGAATTTTCATCCTTGTGTTTTTTTTTTTCATCTGGACCTAATAAACAGATTTAAGAAATACATAAATTCTAACTTCACACATAAATACTAACTTCACATACAGTGCTCACAGCTGAAGAAGAGAAATGGGGGAAAAAGGTCAGATGTAAAAACAGAAAATAAGGACAAATATTTTATATTTTCCTTTTAAAAAAATGAAAACAATTCCATCTTGATTTAAAAAATAAATTAATTTTTTAGATTATTTTAAGATTGTAACTTTTCAACAACCAAAGTCAACACAACAGTGGCTAGCGCAATTTAAAAGTAGGGGCAATTTTAAGATAGCTCAGCTTATTGTGGCTTGTCTGAGAGAACAGTAAGTGTAATTGGAATTATCACTTGCTCATGTTTTGCTTTGTTTACAAGCCTTGTGTTTCTTTGACAGTAAGTTTCTGTGGCTAAATTTGATGAGTCAGAAAAAAGACTTCAATCTCTGTCCCAAAGCTAATTTGCAATTCACAACTACTTCTCTGCAGTTTGCTGTTGTGAAGAGACTGTCAATCATATGTAAATATAGGATGGTGTAAACTTGGAAAATGAAAATTTTTGCAGGGAGAAGGTGACCATAATGACTCTCTGAAACCTATATTTTAACAATTAATGAATTCTGTGTGTTGTGTTGTCTTGTTTACTCTGCAGGTGAAGTATATATTTGCCACCAATACCATACAATAATGGCTGCAGAGATATCTGAAAGTATCACCAAAGAAGCATATTTATTTCTCATGGAACTCACGGGACTACTGGTTCCTGAGACTATATTTGTGCATGCATGGGTGAAAAGCATGACTGGCCAATCTGCATGACTATGGTGATATTGCAAGAGTTCAAGCTTTCAACAATCTTACCAAACGAAAGAAAGGTGGAAAGTGGGTGTAATTTGTTAAGTGTTCTTGACATACAGGTTTTTTTTAGTCTCTGATATTCTTTCAATGATTTCTGACAATTTACCTTTTTGATAGAGGACCTGGTTGCCTCACTTCTCAAGGATGGTAGATATTTCCCACTGGACTTCACTGCCTGCGTAGGATGGGGTCCAGCTCTTTAGGTAGTAGATAAAACTCAGTGTCCCCTTTTGAATCAGTGAGCAGTCCCAGTGATATAATTTTATCTTGGAGGAAGTTTTCTGTTGTTCCCACAAGATCTGTTTTAAGGATAAAGTAGGCTACATAAGCATATTTTGTGGAGAATCTGGGATGCTTTGAGAAATCTCTGTAATGCCTCTGCTTGTCTTAAGCAAATTGATGTAGTTGTACTTCATTGACATGCAGTAGATGCAGCTGTATATAAGAAGGGTTTTTAAAGCTTTTTTATGATCTGAATGCATGTGAAGATTATCCTTGAGAATTTTATATTTTTCCTAGGCACTTTGCTTACCAAACACATTGTTTCACTAGTCAGAGCTCATAAAAGAACTTGCTGCTTGTGGGAATGTCGTGAGTCAGGAGATGTTAGGTAAGCAGACTCATCTTCTCTGAGTAGTGGTTTGTTGCTGCCAGTTTGTACTTGAGGGAAGAGGTGACTTAGCTCACTATGTGGCAACAGTGAGGTGACTGATTTTTAAGTTTGGCACTAGGAAATGACATCACAGGCAACATTTCTAGATCCCAGCCAAATATGGAGTTGAATATGTTCAGGTTTGCAATCATGGTCAATAGCAACTTGTAAAAAACCTTCAGTGGGGAAGGAGACTATTTTTGCATATATACTATCTTTGACAATGTTAAATCTTTGAGGAAATGAACCTTGATTAGTCCTTGAGCTTCTGCTCTTCAGGAAATGCAAGTAAAATTTAATATTTTAGGAAAACCTACGCCGATGTAAAAGTAAGGACCAACATTTTGAATTGAAGACGGCAGAATAATCAAGTAGTTTTATTAAGTAAGTTGCCTAAGGATGTAGGAAAACAAAATCTAATAAAAAGGAAAAAGGCACAAAAAGTAATATTTTATTTGAGATAAATAAAATACACAATGAAGAAAGGCAATGCTGGTAATTTAATTTATTGAGGGCCATGATGTATGTCACTCAAGGTTTAATTTTCACATGCTAATCATAAATTCACTGACGTTACATCTGTGTCTGAAATTATTATGTCATAATGTCTGTTAAATTAATTTCCCATCCTTCTCTATTTAAAAGTTAATTCCCTATCTATAGAAACCATGTTTATATTACACATATACACAATTAATAGCACATTTAAATCTGTATATAAGCATGTATATTTATAGTAAATATAGTCAAGCACAACTTAAGACCTACAAATCCTAAAATAACTCAAGCTGTTTTACAACATTGCCTTAAACTATTAGAACTGTACACTAAAAATCTTGTTGTCTAATCATGAGCTAACTAATGTACTCTAAAATACTAATATTGGGAGAGCACATTACCTTCATCTGTAATGCTTTCATTAAATGCTAACTCGAATAGCAATCTGCATAAAGCCACAGGCAGTACTGTGTCCAGGCAATAGCAGTCATGGCAACTCTGAAACTTCTAATTTATTATTAAATATTTATATTGCAGTGTCATGCTGAGACTCAAACTACAGAAAGACGGTGCCTTTCTGGCTCTTTCTAGATGTTTATCTTTCAAGGGGGCAGAAAGCTCACAAATGCTGTATGACTACAATGCAAGTATTGAACTGTTTTTAATTGCTGTAAGAGGGAAGATATAAACAAATGGATTAAAATAATACGTATTTTGCAGTAAAGCAGTGTTACTCTGCTGCTAGTATTAAGAAAGTAAGAGAGCAAAGCCTCAAAATCAGGTTTAGCTTATGCAAATTTTCTACATATTTATTCCAGAAAGAATTATAATCACTTGGTTGTGTCCAAATTAAGCCTGATACAGTAAAGCACAGCTCTGGAAACCTCAGATTTATAGCTCTGAATGTCTGCTTACATCTGTGGTGAATTTGTTCTGTTGCTCTTATATTAGCAAATGACAACTGTCAAATACTGAGAACTTATCATTTTACCAGTAGTTCTTCATGGGATCACCCACATGTGTCATAACACAGAAATATTCACAAAACTGGTGCTTGTTATAATAACTTAAAATTGCCGTGTTTGCTTCTTCTTTATTGCCATAACATTTATTTATTTTTTCATCTGTCCTCTTTCCATGAACAAAGACACTAATAATCTCTTTATTTCCTCCTTCCCTTTATCTTTCCTCTATATTGGATTTCTTTATAAAACAAACCCCACAGATATCTGAGGGATAATTCTTTCATTAATGGAAGTGAATTTAACAGATTACTTTAAAAAAGAACGTTTCAAAACTTTCCATCTGCAAACAAAATTCAAAACTGAGTTTTGTGAACTCCCCCATAACATTCAACAGATATCCTTCTCTGAGTTCATATTTCTCTGATGAGCACCTCCATGTTTCTCTAGCAGAAAGAAAGATCTGTCTCCTCTAGAACTGGACAACACCTTGGACTTTTGGTGGCCTGCTTTTTTCTCCCCTATGCAAATAAGAAAAAAGTCACTGGAAAAGGTATAGAGAGCTTTTCCTGATGTGCTTCCTCTCATAATTTCTGTTGGCTTTAATGGGATAGGAACTTGACCAAAGGTAAAGAATGAAGCTGACAAACAGCACAGGATCAGAATGACAAGATTCCTTATCCTGCAACCCTCTGAATGTACACTGTTATCAGCAGCGAATCATTGCAAACACTGAAGTTAATGGTGGGTTGGATTCATATCCAGCCTTGGCACCTCACGACACTTCCTGCCCCTCTGTTTTTCCGCTGCTTAGTGCACTTCATGAGATACGTTCTCCAATATGCGAGGGAATTAGTGAAACTGACATCTCTGTTATGTTTAAGCTCCTGAATTTTCTGCGTTCAGTCAAGTGACATTATGTTTGGACTTTTTATCTTTCACTGCTGTCCATGTCCCAGTGGGAGTCAGATGGGCTACCTTGTACCTCTCCACAGCAGGTCTGCATTGAAGCGAGGAGAGTGTTTTTGCCTACCCAGACCTCTGCTGTTGCGTGCACACAGCACAACATCTGTGCCAATTGCCAACCTCATCTTTCTGTTGAAAGCCAGAAATGAGCACATGATGAAAGTTGGTTCAGAGCAGGTATTTGTGGACGGTTCTGCATTTGATAACTGTTATATGTGGTGTGTAGCTGTGAGGAAATTGAATTTGATCACTCAGGCAGAGTCCTTTTCAGTATCAAAATCTAGCTGGGAAAGTACTTTACCTTGGGTTTCTCTTTACACCCAGGGCCCATAATTGGATACATCTGGTACATACTAATGTTTGTCTTTTTAGGTCAGCATACAGCCATGCTGTACATTCAGAATTTGAATCACACTTCTGTATAAAAATCAGTTCCTATGGATCTGACTCCATAACAAGTGGCAAAGACTGTAAATGCTAAGGAAAAGGGAGCCATCTTGTCTCAGTTCTGTCATATACCTATATAAATCTATATCACTAATGTTGGGGAGGGAGCTGAAACTCCCAAATAACCTGAGAAGCAATGGAAGTCCTAGAAGAAACCTTCTTGTTATGCATTTGTATTTTTCTAAAGAAAAGGTAACAGCTGACAGCAATTTTGTGCAATTTCATTCACAATTAGTTATTCTTAAAAGTTTAACCACAAAAAGAGTGTTGCTTAAGAGCACCTTTTTCAGTGGAAAAACATCACTCAATCTTTTGCCTGTTCTTGTAAATGTAATTGTTATTTTGCATGTGAGCTCTCAGTTATAATTCAAGGAGAATATGATGACACTATTTCTCCTAGTTTTCATTTCCATGTTTCGTGTCATATATGAACTACACTTCTTGCTTAGCACATAAGTATTGGGTTTGGTCAACCAAAGAGGAGTTGTAGCTGAGTTTTAGTAAGAGACCTCTGAACTGGCATGTTAAGCAGCTGTGCTTTCCGAGATACCACTGGGAAGTCAAAAAGCATTGGAAGAGAGAGATTAAAATAAGGTGTACTATTACAGCCTAAACGGCTTCCTCACTGGAGATGAGTGACCTGTTTCTGTTTCGCTTAACTAGTTCACCATAAAAATGAAGACAGTATTTGCAGAGAGATTTACCGTAGCTCTTTAAAATCTTAGGGGCCCCTGGTGGTCTAGTGGTTAGGGTGCAGGACTCTCACCGCTGCGACCCGGGTTCGTTTGCCAGCCCCCCGGGCAGATGGAGCTCATCAGCCCTGTGAGGCAATCCATCTAAGAGAAGGTCTCTCTAAACAAACCTACATCCTGAGACCCTCACTGCCACTGTCCAATCTTGCTCGGCCCCGGTAGATGAACCTCAGGATTAAAGGGTGGGCTCAGTTCAGCGCCACACTGCGTCTCTACTAAAAAATCCACTGCGCAGGCTCGAAGGGTTAATGACCTTTCCCAAATCTTCGCTCGCGAAGACTGGCCATATTATTAAAATCTTATGACTGCCCATGCAGTCCATGTTAAGCATACCCAAGATTAACATATCAGCCATGGGGATGTTCTTGGCATTTTGTAGTCTGATCTTTTGACTGCAATAATTGTGTAAGAAAAAAGAAAAATTGTAATAACATAGCATACTGGCATGTTTTGCCTAACTGTTGCTTCCATTTTTCTTCATTTTTAATTCTAGTGGAAGCTTAAATGTGAAACGGACTTCTCCGGGGATATTCCTAGCAGTCAGTCATACAGTGGCCTTTGGCTTTTCGATTACCATAGAGTGTGGAGCTTTCCACCAATAATTTGCTGGTTTGACTTACACTGAATACAGAGAAACAAAACAACATTTGTGGAGGCCTGACCACTAACTCATTCAAATATCTTACACTAATACTATTCATGGTAACCATGAGTCCCTGATTTATGAGGCGTTACAATTTCTCATTTCAAAGCCCATGGCTTCACATTAAAGTTGCTCATACATAACAAGTCCCAAAGTTCCTGTAGTGTGGTAGAACTCAAAATGTGCCACTATTTACCTTAGTCCATGTGTTGATTATAGCCACCAGATAGCTCTTACTCTGCATGTTTATTAAAGCACATTTATCTTGGCTATAACTCTACTCTGTTTCTTGAAAGCAATTGATGTTTCCAACAATCTTCTGTCTTTATTTTGTTGTGCAGACTGAAATTAACAGACTGAAAATAGAATTACAAGTTCCAAAAAAAGAAAAATGCCAAAGCAGTAACCACTCATTCATCAAGGTTATACTTTCCTTTTTTCCTATAAGTCCACCTACTTAGCTTTGTAGATAAAATTACTTTTCCCAGCAAAGAGGAAGACCAAGCATCCTATCTTTTTCCGCAGTTTGCAGAGATGTTAACAGAGTGCAAACTGTGGAGTCTTCCTTATAAATAGTGACGCAGACCCTGTAAGAACACAGCTTAGGTAGCAGAATGAGCTTACAGGGCTGGCAGTGTAAGAAAAACACTCCACAAACCACAAGCAAACAAACAAACACCCATCTGAAACAGAAACCAAAGTAAAAACTGAATGGCAGTGAGATTTTCTGAGACACTTGTCACCTCAGACAAATATAACTGCAAGATCTTCAGTGGCTGTACAAAATTACAGTGTGTCAAAGGCAAAGACAATAACTTGCCAGATTTTCTTGGCAGAGAAGAAAGAGGAGAGACTATAGATAACACAAGGGCTATTTAGCCAGCAATACACTGAAGCTCATTCAAAAAATTAGTAAGAGTATTCCCAACAGTTGCAGTGGATGTCTGCTATCAAAGCTCATATCTAGACAATGGAGAGTTATATTTCCAAAAGAAGTGTTCACAGCCAGATCTTTAAATTCATTCTAGTACAGAGGTGGCCTGGCATTCAATAAGAGTGAAATTCCCAACATTTCACCGACCTGTGTTCTACATAGGTCTACAAACACTGTCCTTATTTTAGAGAAACATGCTATTTTTCTTTGTAGATCCTCCTTTCTTACTTCAAATCTCTTCAGAGCTCTTTTTAATTCAGACCATCAGTAAACCAAACCCTTTGCCTTTTCCCTGTTGCAATGCTCTGCCAACATATCAGTACTTGGTTATTCAAACTCTGTCTGCCTCTATGAATAATTCCCAGCTTGGTTTCAAGAATGAAAGGGCAGTTGTGACCAGGATCGGAAGATAAGGAGCTGAGGGAACACAGGCTAAAGAAGTGTGAACAGTGTTGTGCAGCAACACTGCATTCATTCTCCTGCCAGTTTTGTCCACTGAGTACTAGTCAACTATGTAAGACTCTTCATGAGACCATCAACAAAGGTGGCACACCAGAGTTTCAATTCCTCCTTTAGAATGCCCAGTCTCTTTTCTTTAAAAAGTAATGTCGTACATTCCCCAAGCCACTTTTACATAGCTTTTATAAAGGCTTTTTTATAAAAGCTTTTTATAAAATGCTTTTATAAAAAGCATTCAAACAAAAGGAGTTCAGTGGGAAGCAAGAATACACTTGCTAAATATTTGTGCAATTAATGTAAAATCAGGGCATGCACATTTGATAAGATAATTTAACAGGTTAAATGGATATGGAGAGACACCTCATATCCTGTGTAAATCAGAACAGAAGTATCCATTTGGCTGGATATGAGACATTGGATATTAGACCTCACAGCTTTGGTCTGTAGAGCAGTTGCCTCCAAATTGGGGTTCCTGCACCCCAGGGGGTACTCAAGACAATCCACTGGGGTGCAGGAAGTATATTTCTACTAATAAATAATAAAATAAAATAAAAAATTTTGTTTATGTCATACTTTTAAAAAATTCTATTTTGTATATATTTTATTAGTGTACCTAACATTAGTATAGTATTCCATGTATGTAATTTATAAATAAGCATACTTATACTGGAGTGCATATTGAAGAATTTTTCACTGATGGGGATGCACAATGAAAAACATGTTCAGAGACCTCTGCTCTAGACCATATAGTTCACCTTGAGCACTATGAAGGTGTTACATCTATAATGAATAAAATACATGTATAATCCTCTACTTAGGCCAGTCTTTGTGGCATGAATGAGCAATCAATCCTATTAGCCATGATAAAAGCAAATATCTTCTTTACCCTACAAAACCAAACTAAATCAACTTCCAGCTGTGCCTGGTTTTGCAGTTCTTGTTCATCCTTTGCAATTAAGACACAGTGGAAGGTGAGGGCATGATATTTTGACTCCTGTCACAAAACACACATAGGGCCTATTTAATTGGTTTTGGTATTCAGCCTGTAAATGGCTGAACCTGTAATCTGGGCTTACAAAAGGAAGGAAGCCCTGAATGCACAAGGACAGTCTGCCATCCTTTCCCTATGTAAGCTGGAAGAGTTAGGGATGTGTTACTTGGCAACCTCAATCAATTTGAGCACTGAAAATTTTTATTTCCAACTCAATATACGATATTCTTGCAGGTTATTTTTTTTTCCCCAATATTTTTATTTTTTTAATTATTTTTCTTCTGAAGGTGGCATATTCAGCATACACAAGCAAAATGCCATTCACAGAGCAACATTAGACTGCAATATGCAAAGAGGAAAAGATGAATAACTGACAGTGAAGTTTTGAATGGCAATGGAAGTTTTGTCCATACAAGTATTGCAGCAGCTCATCTGTAAAACCAGGGACATCCTTATATGCCTGTTTTGGTCTGTTTTCCTCTTATTCTCAGACTGTGGACTGGGTAGGGCAAGGACTGTTATTTCTCTGTCTGTACACTGTCAATAATTACTTCTAGGCTACAAAATCATGCTCTTCAACCTAAACAAGAACCATACTAAAACTAATAATCAAAGCTATGGCAACAGCAGTACTTAGGGTTGTCAAATGCAGAAGGTCTAATTCTCTACTGATAAACCACTGGAAACTGTCTGGGAGCAACCAAACGAGGAGGACTGACGCAGATGTGGGAGTAAAGTATTCGATGAGTGTGAGCAGAGACCTTGGGGTAATGAATACACTGTTTCCAGTAGAATTTAAATTATGATTTTCATTAGCAGTAGAAATAGAAATAGAGCAGGTACAGAAGAGAGCAAACCTTTCAGTTCTCCTCTGTTTACTTAGTCATCATCAATGCTAAGAGCTTCACCACTTCTTTTGAAGGGAAACACACATGAGGCTGCCCAGACAAGCTTCTGCGTCCAAAGACCTGCCAGGCTCCAGTTCTGCGTAAACAAGTTTGGCATAAACAAGCATTGCCATCTGATGACAGAGCCTTGGTACTGCAGAGTGACTCTCTGCCTGGAGAAAGCTGACACTAGAGCAGGTGACTTTTTCACAAATGAAATATCTATGGCTAAACATCCGATTTTAGTTTTTTTTCTGAAACCATTTTACAGTGATTTTCTCATTATGAGAATCCTGTTTTCCTGAACTAAGCAGGATATAAGAAGCATGAAAGAGATCACTTTAATGCTTCTATACTAAAAACCCTAATTCCACAATGATAACGTGTCTGTGTTCTGAGGCAATGAGCTAGCAACCCCTTTTGGTCTCTCCTGTCCATGCTGAGAATGCCACAGGCAGCAATGAGCAGTCTTGAATACCACTTCCGCTACAAAATTTCTGTTCAGTGCTATGGACTCTAAAAGCCTCACTCCATCATTACTTCAGATGCTAGCTTTGACATTTTACTACGTGTTGTAAGCTGTTTCTAGGGGCAGAAGAAATGGTGGAGGCCTCATCTGGAGTACTGTGTCCAGTTCTGTACTCCTCTGTACTCCTCCTGGACAGAATCCAGCAGAGGGCAACAAAGATGATTAAGGGACTGGAGCATCTGTCCTATGAGGAAAGGCTGAGGAAGCTGGGCCTGTTCAGCCTCAAGAATAGATGACTGAGAGGGGACCTCATCAATGCCTATAAGTATCTGAAAGAAAGGTGCCAAGATGATGGAGCCAGTCTCTTCTAGGTGGTGCCAAGCAATAGGGCAAGAGATAACTGGCAGAAACTGATGCACAGTTCCACCTGAACATGAGCAAGAACTTCTTTGCTGTGTGGTGACCGAGCACTGAACAGATTGCTTAGAGAGGTTGTGGAGTCTCTCTCACTGGAGATATTCAGGAACCATTTGGTCACTATCCTACGCAATGTGCTTCTGCTTGAGCAGGAAGGTTGGACCACATGACCAACTGTGGTCCCTTCCAAACTCACTCATTTTGTGATTCTGTGATCTCCTCAGAGTCACAGTAAAGAAGTGCTTCTCCAGCCATATCCTTGGTATCCTTGCCAACTTCTCTGTGTGTTCACGCTGCTTTTCTCAGATTCCCAGAAACCTGCCTGTCGAGGACCAGGAATCGGAATGGGAACAATTCCGGAAATGGAAAAATATGTACAGTGATTGAATGGACTTTACTGTTATTATGTGGTTTCACTGTATTCATGCTACACAGTGCACAACTGCACATGCCCAGGCTTCCTCCTCCCCCTTTTGCCTGTGCCCTGTTCTGATTTGCTCCCCCATTTGTCTGTCTGATAGCCCACTCGATGTTCTGCCCCCTTCCCCTGGCGGGACATTTAAGAATCGGGCACACACCTGAATAAACCGGTCTGCTTGCACCCGTCCTCGTGTCCTGTCCCCTTCCTCCCTTCGGACCGCGACACCTGCCTAACAATAACATCAGGCTCCTAGGGTGGCAGAACCATGCTTTGCAATGCACCAGTGTTTGGGTTATGGTTTTCTGTTAGGTTATTGATCAGAAAAATACCTGGACAGTGAACAGTAAAGCAACAGACAGGGATGCACCTTCTAGCACCCCTAGTCCAGTTACGTATGAAGGGAGTAGGAGGGTAAAGGATACAGGCCAGGCTCAGATGCTCTGCTAAGCTGCTACTGCAGGAGGTGGACCCTGGGCTAGATATGCCCCTCAGTTCTGAAATCAACTGGGAACCAGTACTCCTGGATACAGGAGGGTAAGCAAACAGAAATATTTTTCCCAGTGATCAAAAACCTGATTCTGGCATTGACATCTAGACTGGTTCCTCCCTGTCTTAACACATACTGTGTTTTGGGTATCAGCTCTATGTTGTATGATGAACTGGCACTGGGACCTGTTCTAGCACATTCAAAAGGCAAGGGCTGGGGTTTAGCCTACAGAACCCTTTCACACTTGCCTGAGTCATGAAATTAAATTCTCAAGCAGTCTTAAAAATTATCCTTTTCTCGTGGACTCATGTGTGGGTGAATTTACTTTTACAATAGATTTTTTAATCAGAACAAAAGCATATAATGTTAGGATAAAGTTGCTCAGCGTGCATCTGAAGCACGACTGATGACTGCCTTTTCTGTATTGCACTATGGCCTACAAGGTTCGGTTGTGGACTAGATCCCTCACATACTAGAGACTGAACAAAGAAAGCACTAAATGGCCATGCATGTGCGATACTGTCATTACCAAAGGAAATGTTTTTGCTACTACTGCAATCAGTAAGGAAAGTCTACTTGCAGCAATGATGGGAAGTTTTAAGATGAAATGTGACTTTAGAACAGGATTTTATAGTTATCTCAATAACCAGTTAATGGAAGAGGATTTTGAGCTATTATCTATTAATCCTACCACAATCAAATGGACTCTATAGCTATCTAAAGTATAGATTTCTTTCTACTCACCTCTCATTCCTGTTTTTAAAGTCATACCATCTTGCAGTGGTGTTCTAGCTGTATGTATTAAACTTTCTTTTCAGTTCTCCAGAGCTTACCCAGTATGTACTTGGTATGCCCCTTTTCCACTTCTGTACTGTCCACACCAAAGAAATACCAAACTAGTATAGCAAAAGAAAACACATGTAAATGCAATTCTTATTGCATTTACATGTTTATTTGTGTTAAATGCTTAATTTCCTATTTTCTTTCTTAAACTGTGTTAATTCCCAAAGTAATCAGTCAGCTTTTCATGCTGGCACAAATTTCCTCTGTGACCCAGGATGAACTTTTTTTGTTTGATTTTGTTTACTTGCCTGCCTACATCACAAACAATTATAATGATTAGCTAATGCTTATTCAGAAAGCAGAAGCTGTGACAAACTATGCAAACTATGGATAAAATGAATTTTAAAAATGTGATATTATCAGCAATTTTAAATAGGTTTATTGCCTGTACTTCTGACATGGAACAGAATACTCAAGGTGAAGATCAACAGGGAACAACCATATAAATAGTCACTCAGACTGATTTATTTTTCAGAGGCTTATACAAAAAGAGTCTTTTGTGAATATTATGTTGCATTTCTACATCATGCTATAGTATGTATCTCACTATCGGGAAAGTTCAGATCTTCACACTGTCAATACAGCTGGAAAATCAAACCACTCTTTCTTCTGTAACTTGTTGCCTAAAGATCAGGAGCAGAAAAAACTCCAAGCAAATTGAATATAGAGATAAGAGAGCAGGTCTTTAATGAAGGCCTTCTGGCCACAGGAGTACAGAAAAAGGTGTGCACCCCCATGTCCAGGGGTTCCACAATATATAGTATTATCCATCCAATCCCAGAACTAACCACTCCTCAGATCCTCTCCCTCACATGTCTCTTTGGAATTGAGTCGGGAGGTCCTAAGACCCCTTTCTTCCTCATCTTCCTCTTCTTCATGGCATGTACTGTCTTTGGAGCTTCTCCAAGGTTCTGGGCTTGAACGTTGCTTTGACTATGATGGTATTTTGTTGTTCAGGCCTGGGGTACAAATGTTCTTAAACAGAATGAAGGCCTGCCTTGAAAGGAGTCTTAACAAACTTAAAGAATTTAGAAAATTCAATATGAAATGGGGGTATAGGGTTTGGTAAGTGTATAACTACTGTTCTAAAGTGTGACAGACTATGCAGCTATACTAAAAGTCTATATTTACTACACAGCTACTTTAAAATCTACAAAAAGCTAAAAATCATAACAATTCAAAGGCATCAAACCTTATGGAAGAAGATACTTTTAATTGTGCTGATAAACATTTGAGATTATCTAGAAATTCTGAATTGGATCATATACAGTTGAAATTGCCATAGCTGAAAAATTCTGAGTTGGATCTTCACAGCTGAACCTCTGTGGCACTGTCCATGTAACTCATCCTGAAGAAAAGTCTGAACAGACTGTACTTGGAATTATAGCAATATAAACAGGTATTTGAGCCAGCAAATAAATCTGCAAGGACGTTAATGGAAGACCTGTCCTGGCAATCCAACCTATGATCAAGGTTTGAGAATGGAGTTTGACTGTTTATACCAACCGTTCTTCGTCTGTCAATCTTGAATTTTGCAGGTTCCCAGTTTAAATGCAAAAAACAATCTTTTTTTTCTTTTTTTCTTTACTTGGTTGTTACACTGACAAATTGTATCATGTAATCATGACATGTCACTCAGTGTTGACAGAGGTTATTTATTTCTGCAAAATGAACTGTTAAAAATTTTAACTACATCTTGCTTACCTTCTTAGCCTAGTATTGAGTGCACTGAAATCTCTATGTGTTTTTAACAGTAATTTTGCATTTTGTTTCTGTTTGTTGTTTATTTGGTTTTTTTTAATTTTTTTGACACAAACTTGGAGTGCTTACTTAAAAAACTTTTAACTTATGCATTTTACAAGATGAGAAGTGGTAGCAAATGCAATATTGAGGTAGCATACTCTTTGCTCTGCTTGCCAGAATCTTGTGCATAAGTAGAAAATACAAAGATTTTAAAATTATGGTTCAATATTTATATTTGTATTTCAGAGGCATGTAGACTTCTTTTCCGAGTTCTACTGTTTGCACATTAAGTGCTTTGTCACCCTACAGAAAACTGCGAAGGTACACTCCCAGAGCTGGTCTCACAAAGGAATGCTGTCAGTGTTCCCACTCCCACAAGAGGGCACCAGGCGAACACGGCAGGGGAAAATCCCCCCACGTTAGTTAAATTCAACCTTGTAGTTTAATTCTACTTATTATTCAGTCAGAGTCATATAGTGCATAGTATCAAATAAAGCCCATTTTACATCTGCTACATGTAGAAATTATTTTTTAGCCAATTTGTACTCATAATTACCGGAATTTAGACATCAGTTTATGGCATCTGGTATCTTTCACTCGTGTTCAGAGATGTGAAGTGATTTGCTATCATAGTCATAAATAAATGTTCTATTCTATCTCCTATGTGTGCATACTGTCCCAGAAATTCACACAGATGAAAGGAAACACTTTCTAAAGCAATGAAGACAAAATATTGATTGTTCATCTAGAAATCAGCCTGATAATTTCCTCCTCATACAGGTATTGCAGCAGGCAGGATGCACCGTTCCAGCCCTAATCATCATAGCATTGGAAGATAGAGAGTATCTGGTGAAGTGACATGGCCTTGCAAATGATTTCAGTGTGATTTGCTGGATCTTACCCTCTTCTCCGCCCAGGCAGCACACAACTTCTGCTGTTTTGGGACCTTTGCAAAAAGAAGATTCTTCTTCAGAAAAAGTGGTATCCTAAGCTGCCTTTCCCACATGGGCACTTTTACTTCAGAGGGAAAAAAGACCTTTGAGAAGGAGTTTCACAGCCATTCTCTTTTTGGCTGTTATTTAAATCTACAAGGTGCAACGTTCATAACAGAATACCTGGGGATTTCTCATCAACATTTGTCTTAGTTTCAAAATAATTACACATTTGGGATTTTATGTGCTGGGTGAAAAGTTTGTTCCAAAGGAGTTACATGGCTTTGGAAGCTTAGAGTTCTAAAACTGCTGTGAACCGTGTCGTTTGGTTGACGTCATCTGTGCGCAAATAAGATCGCGTTTTCTTCTATATAGAAGTGAGCTGTTTCAGCAATGTTTAGTCAACCAGCACTGACCTTCTCAAATCCACAAATTCATTTTCAATAAATGTTTAACTACTGTTTTCTAAAGGGACATGTAGAACCTACTTTTAATCTTACACTGATTTTATTGTTACCACACAGCATGATTGCTGTAAGGCTGCACAGCTTGCCTACACTCTACCATAAAATATTAATTATTTAATGCAAAGTCAACTTTCTACACTACGGTGGAATTCCAGAAATTACCAGTGTGTGCATATATTCTAAGGCAAGGGGTGTGGAAATGGGTTAATCTATAGTACAACAAGTTGCCTTGAGTACAGAAGATTAAGAACATGCTCTATATGCTAAAAATAATTATTCTGCTCCCACAGTAGAAAATGCTGATCTGGATGGATTTGTAAGAAACCAGAATCCTTTCAAAGGATTTCTATTTCAGTTCACAGTTTACTCGTTTCTACCTGGTTCCACGGTAGGAACTCTTCTTGTCCCGCTCATCTCACAAACTCCAAAATTCTCAGCTGAGGTTTCATCTTAGAACTCAAGGAGAGTATGCATAGCTCTGTGAGTAAAATGAAAGAGGTTATCCTCAGGCATGGGTATTAAAACTTTAGGTTGTGTCCATTTTGAGCTGACCTTGACTATTTGATACTGAAGTACAGCTCTTCCTGCAGATTACTGATGCATTCGCTAGAGTCTTCACATTTAAGATGAATTGTCCCTAATCAGAAATTCTGGAGTCTGTTACCATGACTCACATATTTCCAGGCTGTTCTCTCTGCTTGCTTCTACCCAGTTTAAATGCACTCATCCAAAATTTTATGGGATTTTTGCTATTAGTTGTTCTCAACTATTAAGACTGAAGTAGCTGCTGTAGATCATTGTAAAGCATTGTTTACCCTTAAAAAAAGAGCTAACTTCAATGTTTCATAAATTTTCCAAAATCCACCTGCCGCTCGAAGAGCATTTTTATCCTGCTGGGCTGGTAACCACTTGCCAAAGACTGAAATATCCCATTCAGAAGAGCATTACAACTACTCATACCTAATGTCTTTAGGACATTCTGTAACTCTGGGCATGGCTTTAAGGAGAAGACATTTATGCATACCTTTGAAGTATGTAGTGTATAGATATGCAATGTGCTTTGGATGAAGATAGAATGTTTGTATATGCAAAGAGGCGCGCCTTTTAGAAGATTTTTGCCCTGTGTTTGACACAGCCTGGAAAGACTTCAGTCTGAGATTTCCATTTAGAATTTGAGACTGGGCTCATTCAATTCATGGATGTATTCTACTGAAAATAATTAAGATTTTTAGTTATTGATCTCCTTAGATAGTGGAAATATAAAACAACGGCTAGTACAACAAATCTGCACTGTATAGAGTAAATCACCCATATTCAGATTTGTGTTTGTCAAGTTATTGTGTGAAAAGGTGGATCTAGGGTCAGGTGTTGGGTGAGCTTGGTTTCCCACACTAGTGCTTGGATTTTTCTGATCAAATATTAGCAGCAAAACATATTACTTGATTTTGCTGCAAAAACAGCTAGTCTGGAATCAAAAGAGACTAAGGAGGGTCTAGATTCCCTTGCAGCAGTATTTGTATGAGGGGCATTAATTTCTGACTTTTGAAGTGGAACTCAACCTACATCTTTCTATTGAACAGACTTAGAGAATTAAAAATCTCTAAGTTATAAAAATCTCATTGAATCCAGCTGCCAGCGGCTGTTTCCTTGCAGCTTTTTTATAGTGTGGGATATTTTGGGGCACATGGGATTAGCATGATCTCTGTACACAGAATAAGTTAATACTTGATGGAATTGGTTACTAAATGTGTGTTTTTCCTGTACTGGTGGGTCAGGACAAGAACATTCCTGTGAGGCAGAAAATACTAACCTTACTTTGTAGATTGTGTGCAGTTCACCATAACCCACATGCCACATGCAGTTTTGCAATCAAGTGGTGAAAGAAGCGGACTTCTGAATTTTTGGGCACGCTTCCAAGAGCGTTAGCATTGAAGCGTGACCACTGCAAACACTAAGAGCTACCAGTACCCCTGTCTCGATTGACTTTCTGTGCCGTTCACATAACGGATGCCCAAAGCATGCTTCCCCCGCCTCTACCCCCACAATGTAAAAGAGTGAGATAAGACTAGTTTAAAAAAAAAAAAAAAAAAAAAAAAAAAAAGTATACTTGCGGGGATTGGGGTTTCCCTGCCGCTATTCCCCGATGTTTTAGAGAACCGGGGGGATGATGAGATGGGCTCCCGCTTGTCATTCCCACCCCCATCCCCGCCTTCCTGCAGCCCAGCGGTGTGGGGGGTGGTGGGGCCGGGGCCGCTCCCCGCCCATGGCCTCGCCCGTGTCCCCGCCCCGCCCCGCTGGGGCAAGTGGCGGCGGCGGCGGCCTCGTCCGCAGTGTCGCCCGCCGCCACCATGACGGACCGCTCTACCTTCGATACCAATGTCATCACCATGACCCGCTTCGTGATGGAGGAGGGGAGGCGGGCGAAAAGCACCGGGGAGTTCACGCAGCTCCTCAACTCCCTCTGCACGGCCATTAAAGCCATCTCCACCGCCGTCCGTAAAGCGGGCATTGCCAACCTGTGAGTCCCGGGATGCACCCCGCACCTTCCCGCATCCCCGCGGGTCCAGGAGTGCCTCCGGGGTGGCGGGGATGGGGATGGGAATGGGGATGAGGGTTACCAGGAAGGTCTGTGAGTGGGGTTGCATCAGCCCACCCAGTTGTAACTCCATTAGCATCTTGGTTTCTTGATTTTCTCAAGTAATAAATTTCCTATGACTTTTTAATAGTATTAGGCATGCAGTCTTTGAGCGATGTCTCCCAGTAATAGAACTTCATCCAAACCTTCAGCAAGTTTGGGTGCTTTGAACCATAAGACCAAATAAAGAGACTGAAATATAAAGCCGGTCAAAATATAGCTGAATTATTGCTCATTGCATATTGCTTAGTATCAAAGCACCATTTTATGCTTTGAGGTGTTTATCAAATTCAGTGTGGCTTTTTTCCTATTACATCATAGCAAGTAGAGTTTCTCTGTGAAACTTTGGATGTCTAAGGCTTTTAGAAAGTGCACTGGTTAGGAATAGTAGTGTCTGTAGTCAGCCAGCCAGAGGGAAGTTGCTCTGGAGATGCATCATTAGGAAATTAGAACTCTTGAAATGTGAAATAACTGAAACTGGTTGTAGGTAACTAATCCTCCTAAGTATTTTACTTATTGTTCGTATGCCCAGTTGTCTGTTGATCAGGGCATTAGACATGGGCAGCTTCAGCACTTACTGGAAACTGTAAAGACAAAATGATTTGCCTCTACAAGCCATGCAGTGGAAAATATAAGAAAAAGGCAAAAATCCTCCACTTTATGCATGTTTGAACTATTTTTCTATTTTGAGTTCAGATATCATGTAACTGTGATAATTTTTAATTGTTATGTGCTAGCCCTTTCATGACTATTGGTAAAGACCAGGGTTTCCTATCTGTAACCTGATTTGTAAGTCTAAGGTCCCATTCCTTTTGCGTCCTACATGTGTGTCTCTTGACAGCTGCCCACAGGTTCAATGCCTGTGCAAATAGACTTGCCTTATCATATGCAGTTTGACTTATCATATGGGTTTGACTCTCCAGCAGTGCTGAGGTGCCAGGCTTCAGACTCATAAGCCTCCTTGAGCAGTGCATCTCCCACTGTGGGACTGCGTTTTATAACCAGGACATTGCTTTGCTGTTGGGGAATGTGAACAAATAGGGATCACTGGAATCCATTTCTTTGGATCCAGGCTCAACTATATGCTTAGAGCTGCCCAGCAGGGAAGGTGCAGAACAGCTGGGGAAGATGTACAGACCCTTCCCAGCTTCAGGCCCCACAATGGACACTCTGCCTTCCCCACCCAGGAGTCCCCAACGGGCAAGATGTGAGAGCTGTAGCTGCTGCTGTGCCTCCATTCCTAAAGCACGGTGTTCAGAGTACATTTTTTTTCTGAAAGCACTTTCACAATTGCAGGAAAATGTTCAAGCCACTCTAACAAAGAGAGAGAGAAAAAGACAGAATTTTTCTTTGTCTCACACATTAAACTGAAGAAATGCAATGCATTCCTAAAGTAATGTGTTCAGTGTTATTAAAAAAATCCTGAAATACCAGTGTTCAGTGTAATCAATGAACCACAGCTGAAGGGCATAAGAGTCATCTGAATGTATGCTGGCTATTGTTTTTCTCTTCTAAGAATTAAACTTCCCCTTTCTTGGTTTTGCATGCTTTCAAAATCACCTGTCATATGGTCTTTGGTACTTCCAGATGCCAGATGGTTTGATTCTGGCTAGCTCATAGTGTTTTATTTGTGTTTCTTATTTGTATTTTTCCGTTCTTTTCCCAAGGAAATGTTTACTACTTAAAACTGAAAACAATGAACCATAAAGAAGCTGATTTATCTGTGAGCAAAGTTTTTCTGCTGCAATTTGCACATCATATTGCTAATCAGGAGTCTGTATGTATATTACATACAGAAGTTATAGCATAACTTGTGTCATAAGATTCACACATACATTCATATATATATATTATATATATATAATAATTTTAAGTATAAGTTTTCTAATGAAGTCTTAGGAGCCTAGGATTCAGGGACAGTATTTAAGTCTTGAAGTTAAGAGGTCATTAAGAAGCACAATTGTAATTCAGCCTTCACAGCCTGCTCCAGTTGTGTTTGCCTGTAGTTTACAAACTACTGAAAAGTGATTCTTTGTTTTGTATTCCTCGCATTCAGCAGCTTCTAGATTTGCCACCACAGCTAAAGTTAACAGGTCTCAGCAAGAGTTCACTGGACAGTAGATATAAAGCAGGCTTAGAGGGCTGAGGTATCATCCAAAAGTGCTCTATATTTTACAGAGGTTTTACAAGTATATGTTTGCCAGAAACAGCACACTTTGAAAGACAGTGCTCCATTCTCATGAGATGCTCTCTCTTGTTGTTGCTCTAGCTATGGAATTGCTGGGTCTACTAATGTGACAGGAGATCAAGTAAAAAAGTTGGATATTCTTTCCAATGACCTGGTGATTAACATGCTCAAGTCATCCTTCAGTACATGTGTTATTGTGTCAGAAGAAAACAAAGATGCTGTGATAGTGGAAACTGAAAAACAGGTTAGTAGCTTTAAAAGTTCTCCCTGCTTGATTTCAGATCAGCCTTTAAAGCTATGTTGCTTCAGATCTGAGAAACTAAAACCTGCTAAAAGTTTCAGAAAACAGGTACTTTCCTATATTGGCAAATGAAGGTGGAGCGGGTAGGCAGAAAGAGTGAGTCAACATCTGTCCTTTCTATCATTTCGGCTCTCCAGACTGATGTTTGTTGTTTTCATTTTTTTTCTCTGTTGTTCCTCCCCACCTTCCTTTTTTTCCCACCTTTTACTTGTTGTGGAAGAAATGTTTCTTTGTACCCCATCTGATCTCTGGAACTATGCTCTGAGTCAGTCAAGCCCTGTTGTAAAGTCACTTTGTCAGTAGGACACTGAGAAGCTGTTCTATGCAGGACAAATCTCGAGGTCTTTAATTCATACAAATTCTCCTCGAAACCCCTGAAAGTCTTACAAACAATGAAAAAAAAGTAATTTTTGCATATTTATTATTTATGTTGACAAATCTGCTTGCATTTCTTGAAGGGTAGTTCCTTTTTCCTGTCTAATATTTTGATGTGATCATGTAAAAATTTGAGTAAAAAATTAGTAAAAATAAATTATTAAAGCATAATTTGAAAAGCAGTTCTTTCTTTCTCTTCCTGTTGAGAAATCTTCAAAGTTGATTTTATAGGCATTGCATGAACACAGATTGCCTTAGGTCTGAACAAATATTATCAACGATTCTCAAAGATCACTGAGGGAGGCTCAGTGTTAATGGTTTTCTAAATTAAATATGAGCTAATATGGTGTTTTTATCAGTTCCTACCCAGAATTCCTACTTGCAGAGTAAAGCATTGCTGGACTTAAATAAATTTCTGGCATGAAGGATAAATTCAAGTGAAAAGTGAATAAACACTCTTGTTATACATTATTATTAACACGACTGAGAATAAAATAAGGGGGGGAACAAGATACTTAAAAGGTACAGTTAATTCAACTTTTTCCTCTGTACTGGCAATTTCCTATACCTACAGGAATCCTTAATCCAACAATAGGCAGGGACCATTTTTTTTGAGTCCCCGAAAGCCAGAGCAAGACCAGCCTGACTAAGGTAATTTCTGACCACATGTGCTTCAGAGCACAGATAAAGTGAAATGTATAGTTTAGGCATGTCACCTGTTAAAGGCCTTTTTAACATCTCTGATTTTTAGCTCTATTTGAAAAAGGCTGATCTTCATTTGTCTTTTTCCTTATGGTTCAGAAAGCCATGTTGTTACAGAAGAGCAAGTGCAGCTTAGCTTAGATGATAGATATTACAGGATGTCTATTAAAATGGATTGGCTTTAATTGCATAGATGAAGCTAAACTAATAATTTAAAAGTATTCCCATTTTTTTACTTCATATTAAAAATTGTGTAGGAAAACGTCACCTTTCCTGTGTCATCATCTGCTAGGTACTTTAAAAATTTCTCAGCCTCTGCTTTGTTACAAATCACAGTTATAATCAAGAATGAAATTGGAGCCAAAGAATTCCTAACAGTTGAATTCAGTTCCTTTATAATCTATAAAAGCATTTTAGCTTGTAGTGCTGTGTAAGTCTTTGAGAAAATTTATCTCCTGGAATGTTTTTATTTGGGGAAAGTGGGTAAATAATGTCACTAATATAGTTCACTCTCTTGTATTTTCTAGGGTAAATACATAGTCTGCATAGATCCTCTAGATGGTTCTTCAAACATTGACTGTCTTGTTTCCATTGGGACCATCTTTGCAATCTATAAAAAGGTAAAATGCTTTCATGTAAGATAGGAAAAACTGTTACTGTGCATCTTTTGATGAAATATAATTGTGTGGGAAGACTTAATAAAACCTAACTAGACTTGTTTGCAAAAGAGACTTTCAGAGCCAGCTTTAAGTTAAATCTACTATTTCACAGACACTTGTATAAAACATTTGTGAAGGATTTGCATTAGTCTCTTAGAAGATGAAATACCTATATGTACATAGAAGCCTAGCTGATATTTAATTAGCCAGCTAAAGCAATTGCCCCTTGCAAGCAGATCACAGCTTAGGTTTCATGAGTATTTGTCTTGAGACAAAATACCATGTAGTTGTCATCCACTTGGGGAATGTGCTTTCAGGTTTTCTTGTTCTCTCTATTAATAGTCCTGTTAGCCTGAGGAGAGGCTTCAAACACAGACCAGAGCTGAAACACGCCGTGTGCATTTGAAGTGTCTAATTCAATCTGAAAGGCAGAACCTTGTCTGGAGGAGCTTGAAATACCAGACTTAACAGGTCACAACACGGGGTAAAAATTAAGTCAGATAAAACACACCCAATTGTCCATTTCAATTATCTTTTGTATGTTGTCATATATCCCAAAGTAGCTATTTTTCAGCTTCATTTTTGTATGAAGCAAAAGAAAACAAAGTACTTTCTGTCTGCTTTGAACTCAGTGAGTCATGTTTCATTTCTTGCTTTTCAACTGTGCGTCAGAGTTTTCCTCTGAGCTGTGTTCATCATCACCTACAAGGAGGTACACAGCTCTTTATTATCTCCTTAATCCTTTCCTGCTTCCTGCATTCCAGCTAGACTTATACAAGAGCATTTCTCTATCAGTGTGTTTGTATCCTCGATATAATTTCTATTAGTGCATCCAATAGGAATCTCAGTTGTGGCTCATGGAAGCATTTGTGCTACCTCGTGTATAGATGTGGAGTACAAGACTGGTCCCTATCACAGGTAGTCTAGTTATGTACCAGCAATCGAAATGAAGTAAAATGGACTATGCTCCTTCTTATTCTAGGCCTCCCCTTCTGAACCTTCTGGGAAAGATGCTTTACAACCTGGGCGTAATCTTGTGGCAGCTGGTTATGCTCTCTATGGGAGTGCCACAATGCTGGTACTGGCCACTTCTACTGGAGGTGTCAACTGCTTCATGCTGGATCCGGTGAGAATGTCATCTGTTTCTTTGTTTCTGTATTAGAGGTAACAAGGTACTGTCTATAAGAAGTTTTTGTCCCCAACAAAATCAAACAAAGGAGCAATTTTCAGGCTAACATGAAGCAATGAAGTATAAGTGTGCTTGTGCTTGTGCTTGTACTTATAACCCATCAACAATAATGTCAAGAGACTTACATTGTGCCGGCCCACTGCAGTACTGCTATGTGTGACTCAACAACAGGAAGACAGCTAAGCCAGCGGGGCAAATACACGGCGTGTATAATCATGTGATACTGAAAATGAGCTGGTTTCTGCAGTGCAGAATGCCATTTAAGCCTTATTTGTCTTTTCCTTAATGCTAAGACCTTAATAAACCAGAGGAGCAGAAATATTTAACCTTTTCTTGTGTTTTCAGATCCCACTATGATGTGTAAAAGAGTAAGTGATGTATGTAGGTGCATTTGACATTCTAGCATGCGTTTACTATATGAGTTTTAAAATAAAAGTTATGCTGATCACAGCAGAAAGTGACCTTGCTTTAGTGACCTTTTTTGTTTGTAATCAGTCAGGCTGTGCCACCTGCTGGTCTTGAATTTTTATAACCCACAGAGGTCAAGCTGCAGGAAATATAACTTGGTGCTTTTTTGTTTAGTAGCAGCTTAAGCAGATGCATGTATTTGTGTCTATATGCAGGTAACAGATTTAACTTTGGGCGTGCATGCATGTTATTTTGTTTACTCTTAGCACTGACTTAGAAATTTACTATAGAGAAAACTAAACAGACCAGCCCTTGGTCATAGAGATTGGCTTTCTTGACCACAGGCTTCCAAGCTAAAATGAACTGGAATTTTTTGATATCTACAGCTATTTGAAGATGCTTATGCATTGGTTCAACAAGCACTCTCAGTTTCCAAACTCCTCAGAACTGTACATTTATTATAAGTCTAACAAATGAGTGGACAGCTAAACAAATTTACTGACTGCAGCAATTTTTTGGCATAGAAAAAGAATAGCTAGCTTGGAATGGTAGAATGAAGAAGCTTGCATGAGCCCAGGATTCGTGCTCTGTCTGTGTTTTATGCATGTGGATTGCAAAGACCATGTTTTTGTAGGTACCAAATTATTTTTAAAAATTGGCAGTTGTAGTAGATTTTTATTAAATTATGTGCATTATTGGGTTTTGCCTTGGTTTGTAAATAAATGAGCAATTAATGTTAACAAATAGTTTTTCTTTCTTATCATTAGGCGATTGGAGAATTCATTTTGGTGGAAAGGGATGTGAAAATAAAAAAGAAGGGAAATATCTACAGTCTCAATGAAGGCTATGCTAAATATTTTGATCCTGCAGTCACAGAGTATCTCAAAAAGAAAAAATTCCCTGAGGTAAAAGATACTGTTTCAGAGAAATTTTCTGATGACAAGCAACTTTCATGAGTTCCAACTTTGTGATCAATCACTCTCTCATGCACTGTTCAGAGCTTGTTTTCCTTTGCTGTCTGTTTATAATGTAACCTGATGTAGGACTGATAATGACAGGAGTAGTTGATGTGGCCAGATATTTCACTATTCTTCAGTACTGCACTGCACCTTTTTTACATCTTTTTTTCCCTTTCTTTCTTTTTTATTTTTTTTAAACTTCCTTCCTGGAGGGGGCCCAAGTAATGGTACTGGGGGCAAAACTGGGCATTTGGTAATCAAACAGAGAGGAAGGCTCATCTGATGATGAAGAAGGTTTATTGACATGTTAGATTGCTACTTCCTCACAGCAGCATCCGAGTAGATGGAGAACCGAGTGGAGATGGCAGTGGGTCATTGCTCAGTGGTAACTCAAGCTGGGTCCTAAGGGTGCCTCTCACTTGGAAATCTAGTGTAGTTTTGAGGCCTGCTTTGTGATTGTGCAGCTTCCTGGTGTCAGGAGTCCCAAAGGTCCAAGGAGTGCCCATAAAAGCATGTCTGCTCACATGCCTTACTTATGTCATCACTGGAGTTATTACTTTGACACTTCCTACTGTTAAGTGATAGTATCCCTTCCTAACTTCCTGATCTTGCTTTGGAAAAAGACTGGTGTTTTCATCTAATATTTTTCCAGGCTTAAGATGTTGTTTATTTAGAAATTAAATTACTCTCTGAAGAATAATACTGGTAGTCAACTATTAACTTTTTCTCAACAAGAACTTGTAGAAGCCTGCAAAAATGGTTGGAAAAA
Organism: Lepidothrix coronata; assembly: GCF_001604755.1. Classification (NCBI taxonomy): domain Eukaryota; kingdom Metazoa; phylum Chordata; class Aves; order Passeriformes; family Pipridae; genus Lepidothrix; species Lepidothrix coronata. Next base: position 6,338,396 of record NW_016690194.1, on the reverse strand, counting down.
GTAGGAAAGATCACATCTTTTGCTCTTTGATATTTTTTCTGCCATAAAAGACAAAACCCCAACATCAATTCCTAGCACTTGATTTTTTTTGCTGCTGTAAATCCAGCGTTTTCCAAGGGTGAGAGCTGAGATGCATTTTCTGTTGTTGACATTACTGCTCATCTATGCTGAATTCTTCTGTCAGTCCTTTTCCTTGGATTTTCTTAGTTAGAAAGTGAAGAGGATACTGACATATTCTCCGAAACTACTTCGAATATTATCAATCAAGCACAGTATGGAGACATTAGATGTTAGGACTGCTAAAGGGGAGAGGTTAACTTGGTATGCTCAAAAGTTACTTTTCTTTAAATGTCTTTCTGTAGGATGGCAGTTCACCATATGGTGGGAGGTACATAGGATCTATGGTGGCTGATGTGCATCGCACACTGGTGTATGGAGGAATCTTTCTGTATCCTGCTAACTCCAAAAGTCCCAAAGGAAAGGTAAACCTGAATAAACCCAGTTACATTATGTAGACATTTCACTATCAAGATCAATACTTTTATTGCAGAACCTGTGTTTAGTAACTGGTAGCTTGCATTTCTTGTGTGTGGATATGGCCCCCCTTTGCACGCTGTCACTTGTCAGACACATATTTTAAGGCCACTGCTAACCTGTTTCAGCTGCACTGACTTTTCTTTATCTGCAAACATATCTGGATTATGGAACATACCAGGAGATGCGCTGTTCGAACAGGCTTCTCTGTACCATCTCAGCTGAAAATGTGCTGTCCCCAATCAAGCAGAACTTTACAAAGCAAACAATCCATATAACCCTGAGATTCCTGTTACAAGATATTTTGTAAGAAACCTAAATGTAGTTGGCCATTAGGAGAAGCTCTGCCAAAGAGAAAACCATCTGCATATTGTACTTGGTAAGAGGGCCTCATCTGGAGGAACTGTGCCTGGCTTCCTCTGCAGCAGGTCAGTCTGATGGTCAGTCAGGGAAAACGCATGCTTACAGGCTGACAGGGGCACTGTTTATTCAGCAAAGACCTTTCATCTGTTTTGTAATTGTCCGTAAATTATTGCTTCAGGTTGCAGATAATGTGCAGTTATTCATTAGAGAAACCTAGTGGCACACTCAGGGCCAGTGTTTTCCTTTCTTTTCACACAGTCCTGTGTGGTCTGCTGCCTTGTTAATGGCTGTGTTGAACTTGCAAACTTTATCTCTCTGTAAATAGCATAGTGCAAACATGAGCTATGAAGAAAGAACTCAAATTGGGCAAATCCAGCATTTGCTGTGTTTTGTTTAAAAGAACAATTGACACAGTTTCGCTCTTGAGTCAGAATTTATATGAAATAAAGAATGCTTGTAACATTGATTGATTTAAAATCAAATGCTAAATATATTTACATTTCATGATTTTCAGTGTTGTCTGGGCTGACTACTGCCAATTTGACTTTTGTCTTCTAGCTAAGACTGCTCTACGAATGCAATCCTATGGCTTTTGTTATTGAGAAGGCTGGAGGAATAGCAACAACTGGACACCAAGCAGTATTAGATATAGTGCCTGAGGATATCCACCAGAGAGTGCCTGTTGTCTTGGGATCTCCTGATGATGTAAAGGAGTACCTTGAAATAGTCAAGAAGCATTCAGCTAAGTAAAGAAAGCTTGCTGGAGTCACTGTGCAGAGGGGAAGAAATGTCTTATAGCTGAACCAAAGAACACACTGCAGCACTGTGAAGTTGAACTGTCTGACCTCTATAGCAAAAGAGCAAATAAGCCATATTTTCATAAGATTTTTTTAAAGTGAAATCTTGTGTAATTACATTATGCAATGGAAGGCATTGAAAGATTGCATTAAATAAAGCATTAAAGGTTAAAGCAATGAAAAAATATGTTTTCTTTTTCATTTGTCACTTGTGATTGCATGAGAGCCACTGTGTTGCAAAGAAATACTGTGTTGCATTCAATAACTAGGGGGAAAAGACTCCACTTTCTCAGACAAGTTACAGACTATCGCCAGTGTATCTGACTCTGTCCTCTTGAGACTGTCCTCTTCTAAAAATCTTGTGAGGAATACTCAGCAGCCTCTTACAGTGAGTGACCTTTTCTGGGCTGATGTCTAGATCCCAGAAGTTGCTCAGCGTACTTTAGTCTCGGTTTGCTCTGACCAGGAATTTGTGAAACATGTGCATTAGTATATGTTATTTCTGACACATACTATTAATATTGACAGTTGTCACTCTATCAGATCTGGTTACACAAGGATGGAAAATGCCATGCTGGGGGACGTGGGGGGGTTAATTGGATAAGGAGTATGTGTAGACAGCTTGTACATAGAGTCTGCTGTGGTGAGCTGGCTATCTTTGCCAGAAATTAACCTGCTTACTTGATGAAAACATGAACCCATGTGTTGCTAGCAACACCCCCCCCCCCCAGCTGTTCTTTGTATTATTTTGGGATTGTGGATTACCATGGAAAAGGATTCTGCCATGCAAGCAGCAGGAAGGTTCGAAATCACCACAAAGTGTACTGACATTCAATACGCTGATTCAGAGCATGCTGCTGGGAACAGAACTCTAGTGCTTGGAAGCCAGATGCCTGTCCACCTGTCTGGATACAGTTTATGGCTGTGACTCACAAGCTTTTCGAATTAATTGAAATCTGCAAACCTTTGATATTTCTCACTGCTCACTTACCTTCGCCAAACTCAAATTAAGGGACATGTGGAGGTTTCTGTGGGTAGACTGGCAGCAAACACTGATTCAATCCATGGTCTGGGAGGCCTTGTCTGTGCGTGCCATGAGCTGTAAACCTGCCTGCTTGAGGATCTTGCATACATCAGTGCAGATAGCCTGACTGAGCCTGGTTCTTCTTGTAAAACAAGAAGGGAGTGTGGGGGAACCTGGAGTCTGTGGTGCCAAAGGCATGCTCTGTGAGGGCTCACACAGAAAAAAACCTGGGACCCTTGTTCTGACAGGTCACTTGAGGCATTTGGAAGCATATTGTCAAACCTTAGACAGCTGAATAAATGCATCTCCAAATTGACAAGGGACAAGATGTTTCTGACAGAGACTGAATGGCCTAGTTCCTGCAGAAAATGTTTCTGATGAGGTTTTGCTTGTGAAGACAGAGCTTTCAGGGACCTGACCCCTTAAAGGACTGTGACGATGCTGGCCATAGTCAGTTTGAACTACAGTGCCTCAGTAGTGTGTTAGCATGACTTGGCAGACAGTATCCACAGCAGCCATTTTTGTCTAATTACAGTAATTCCTTGTCTGTATTCTGCCCTCAAGCTTGACAAGAATCCCTGGACTGCATATATTTATTTTTAATACACTGTACTGGCAGGAGGTAAAGGTTATAGGAGGAAAGTTAATACTGCCCATATTTGCTAGGTCAGTTCCCAGTGTTTTGGTTTTGCCTTCAGGCTGACTTTTATAGTTAGCATTTTTCGCATTGTGAGATGGTTTTTCTTCCAATCAGTAATATTTAAGCCCACATGTGAACAATATCCCTGGCCACAAATGGGGAGAACTATTCAGTAATCTGCTTCCACATTCCCCCTCCTAGAGCTCTCCCTGACCATCAGCTCAGGGCAGGAGGGTCAGTTTGCCACAGTGTCCGCTACCAGCCCCTGTGGCAGTACTTCCTACTGCCCTGCTCAGAGGCTGCACTTTGGCCTTTGGTGAAAGGTCAATGGCTCCAATTTCAGCTGGTGCCATCCAAGTGACTAACATTTCATATCTGTTAGAAAAGGTGTCACCTTTAAGACACAGGACTGGCCTATACACAAGTGGAAGTGTGAATCATCCCCAAGAGCTTTTGTGTAATATTTATATTAGAGGGCAAATCTCCCAGAGATCTGTCAAATTGAGGTTTTTATTTTTTTAACCTTTCTATGCTGTTCCAATCCATTGCACTGAGGGGTTCTCAGACTTATAGGGACTCATCACACGTTTTTGAAACAATATGATTTCTCCCCCCTCCCCAAAATGATAATTATTTATATAACTTAGTAATTGAGTATAATTGTTCAGGTTTTTATCATTCAGTGGGATCACAGTATTTATCAAAACAGGGTGAACTTTTCATGCAATCCAATCATGTGCTTTTATCCATGTTTTATTCTTTCATTTATCTTTGTACACTGCGATATTTAAGGAAAGCTTGGTTGTAGAGTCTGTGTCCTTTACATATTAGTGTAAGTAGGTTAATTTCTTACTGAAGGAGTGTTATTTGAGAGCAGCTCAAAGCATTGTCCTTTATACATACTAAAAAAATCCAGTAAAAAACATTTGGGGAATTTTCAGTTAAAAAAAAAGGCAAATAGTAGACTGACTAGCTCTGAGAAAAACACCCTTTGAACCACTAACTCTAAAACAAACCTTCTGTTAGAAGATAATCTGAACTTTGTCTTTTTGACTGATGTAAAAGATCACTTGGAATCAACAGAAGATCTGCATGTGATGTTTTAATAAATGTTAGAAGCCATAGGCCAACACACCCCCCCATTTCTTATTTACTAGTTTGTTTTGGTATGCTTATGATATTCTAGCTACACAGAAGAGAGCTTTTGCATTAAAAGCATTTTAGTACTCATTAGGAGTACTGGTCAGGCTGACAGCTGCCGTGATAATAAAATTAATGTGCAGAATGTAATAGTTTTACGTTAGGCAGCAAATCTCTTTGCATGTATAAGGTGAATCCCATCTCTTTCTTTTATTAATTGCACCATGTGCTATCCCAGAGCTCCCTAAATATAGGTTTTTTTGTAAAATCTGTTCAAAGAAAGTCTCCTAACAAGGCAAAATTGCTCTGGAATATTTGTCCTGTGATGTGGGTAGTGTCATATACTTTTAACTAGATCACAGTGGTAGAAAAGAGAAATCTTCAAGATTGCTTTCTTCTTCCAACATTACCTTAGAAATGTAGTGCAAAACCTGCCTGTTGCTTCACCTAAGCAGCTCTGCTCACCAGTCCTTCCTCCATCTTAAAACAGGATTGTGAAAACATCCCCAAAGCTAACCATACAGGAAGCAGCACTGAACTGTGTCTTTCTCCTTGTGGCTAGTGTTCAGTGCTGTCAGTCTCTAAAACCTTTATTTGAGGCTAATTTTAAAGTAGAAAACCTTAGCATTCAAATCCCTTTGAAACTTTACTAGTAATGTATTGTTAATAGGTGAACAGACACTTTTAGAAAAATTCAAAGAAGTACTAAAGATTAAAAAAGGAATGCAAAAGGAAATCAAAAGACTCTTTGCCTTCATCTGCAGTTCCTATTGACAAAAAAAAATTAGTCATATGTTTTGTTATTGAATTTTGTTTCTGCTTTTTTTCCTGCATGATTTTAGTGCAGTAATTTGGGTTAAAGGAATGATAACAAGGAAACTCAAACTTTTCATCTGTAATTCCAGAATTTCTTGGTTTGCCTTACGGCTTTCCAGATCTTCTGCTAAAAAATAAGATTGCTGCTAGTAGGTACAATGAAGGCTACAGCATATAGTTGCTCTTACTGCCTTATCTGAATGGGAAGACAGTGCTGTCATTAAATCCCATAATTCCAGTGTTCCAGATAGCATGTATCTAGTTCACTGACATTTCTATCTAACTTCACATTAGCTTCATGTGCTCCAAGTATATTGCTTGTGAGGAGTTACTGGAAGCATAATTGCAAATTTGAACATACCTATATTTACATGGTGCACTACAATATGAAAGCCGACATAAAATTTCATTTTGTGAGTTATGACACTGACATGTTTTTATCAGAGAAGCCTAATTTGTAAATTATTGATGACATAATTGCTTTGTAACTAGTTGAGCCACAGTTCACCAATAATTCTTGTTCTTCCAAACTCTATAATATAATTACAAGCAGACCAGACTAGGAATGAAATAGTTAAAAAGGGATTGCAGCAGACCAACTAGAAACGTAAACCGTCTTTAATAAATGCATGCCTAGATGCATCCTGTACTTCCCATTGATTGCCCTGGGATGTGCAATAACCCTTCAAACCCCTCTCCTTTTTGTTAGCAGCCAAAAGAGGGTGAAGAAGCAGGGATTATGGTAAGGGAGCTTCACTGCCCTCATTTCTGATGCCTTGCAAATTGTGCACATTGCCTTGGTTATGCTGAGCCCATTGCTGAGCAGCATCTACAGGAAAGCCATTTCCAGCTAAGCAACCAGCAAGAGTTTTGCATTATAATCAGTCTAACATACAACGAGAATATGCAACTAGATCTGCACATAGCTACTTTCAGTGTGTGGGGAGACCATGCAAGCAGTGGCTGCTCAGCTGTAGTTCCATCTCAGGCTCCTTTTCTGCATCTCAGTGGAGCCATGGAGTCTGCCTGGGGTGCTGTTATTCTGAGCACTCAATCACATGGTCTCAGAAACATCTTAATAAATTCTGACCAGCAATGCAGCCAAGAGCTTTGCCTCAAAATAAAACAGCTCCCTGGGATCTCAACACAGCAGAAGAGCATCTTGTCTGGCTGAGCAGATAGGAACTCTGCTACCTGGTAAAAATGACCGACAAAACCCCCTTCGAAACGGATATGCTGACTCTCACGCGATTTGTTATGGAGAAGGGACGCCGTGTAAAAGGAGCAACAGGAGAGCTGACACAACTGCTCAACTCCATGCTGACTGCCATAAAGGCCATTTCCTCTGCTGTCAGAAAGGCAGGCCTTGCCCACATGTGAGTCCTACCTTGAGATACAGGGAGGAAGAGGAGATAGAGAGACAGCTACTTGCACAACAAGGCTGGGGAGTGGGCAGCAATTCACAAATACTTTGGAAGTGTCTTTTTTTAAGCTGAGTGAGGTCAGAGCCTGGATTATCAAGAGTGGGAAGCAGGAGATCTCTCTGAAGCTTTTTAATATTGGGCACAAGATAGACATTTAAACTAACTGCTGTTCTGTAATATTTTGCTCTAAAAATGGAAGTCAGAACTTCAATGTACTGCTCACCTTGTTATCTCTTGTACTTGTTGATATTGAACTGTTTTAAAATCTACTGTGAATTTGCTGAAAATCAGACCATGATATTTTTAATGTAGAATATCTCACTGTGATATTTTCTGCTAGGATCCAAGTCCTCTGCTGAACTGTGTAAATTAGAACTTGTCTTATCTCTTATATCTTAGCTGATTTTCTACCTGTCTGCTGTATATGCAATGGTCTAAAGCAATAGCCCTGTGAGAAACGCCCTCTGCTGCCACGCATTTCTCCTTCCTTCCTCAAGCAATATCCCTCAACAGGGTCACCGGCAGGGAGTCTTAATGGGCCCTATACGAAAAACAAATGTAACCACTTGTCATCTAGTTCTGTAGCAAATGGAATAAAGAACTGCCTTAGCAAAGCCTGGAATGTTCTGAGCTGTTCCTCACAGCCAGGTGAAATAGACATCAGTCTGAGTTTTTTAATGGTGATCTATCCGAAGCTCTTCAGAGATATGGAATGTCTTGATAAAGTTATGTATTTAAAATAGAAAGGTTTTGATATGTATTGAAAGATATGTTTCTTGGCATGCCTGAGTATGTACATGCATGCATGAAAGAAACAAGGAACATATTTGTAAAAGAAAGTCAACATTTGTAATTTGTTCTGGGTTGGTTTTTTTTTTTCCTTCCCCTGGAAACACCAAAATGCCTGACACTCTGGGTTTTTTTTCTTTTTTGTGCTCCTGTTGATTATACGGTACAACTCCTCAATGCTCTTTGCAAATCATGAGTTCAATGTCAGCACTATCACCCTGACTTTACAGGTATAGATCATAACAAGTAGAGAGGACATGAGACATACTCAGAATTAACAGCAGCATTAGGCTCCAATACCCTTACTGTTATACTGTGCTTTAGTCCTTGCTAGTTGCAACTGTTTTACCTCCCTGTCTTAGAAGAACAGTTGCTTTTATGTAATTTCTATCTTTCAGTAGGCAATGTCTGAAGTATTTAGTAAGTACAGAGAAACTATTTGGTAGACTAGGGGTAGAATAGTCACATAGCCTTCTTCCAGTCAGAAAAAACCCCATCCATTATGTTGAGAAGCAAATGTTTCTTTTTATAAACAAAAGCTTCAGATGTTGAATCAGAAATATCTAAAGTATCCAAACCACAAACAAGTAACTTGCACTGTTTAAATTACTGAAACTAACTACGAAATTTCAGAAATTCCTTTGGCAAACTTTCACCATAGGTAACTGACTTGCATCCATCTGCATTTGTGCAGTTAAAGAAATCTGGTTTTTCTAGCCCCTCCTGTGATGTGTCTTCTTTAATGTTATAGAGTTCAACATGAATTTTTAACAAATTTTCAATTCAAAAGTCATAGATCTGAGCTGAAATTGTGCCTGAAAACACACAGACTGAAGAATATGTACTTAGTACTCCCTGGCAATCATGGTCCTTTCTAGTACCCTAAATTTGCCACTCAAAAATAGAGTGTAGAGAAGTATTCAAAACATGGAATACTTCTGAAAAGCTCAAGCAGCTTTGAGTAAGACAAAACACCTACCCTGGTCCCAGCTAAGGCCTGCCACTCACCAGCATCATCCTAGGGACTAATCACTTGTCCCTTTCTCCTTCTCTTTTTTTTCTTTTTTTTTTTTTCCCCTAATGAATAAAAAAGCTCTATCTATTCCCTGCATGGTTTTTGTATTTCTAAGATACCTAGATTATGCACATTAGGTCTAAGCAGTGCTTCGTCAGTTGGAAATCTCAGAAACATATACACTGTTTTCTATGTCATTAGCACATTGCTAAAATAAGCACATTGCTAAAATGTAAAAGATCTTGATCCTGAGATACAGTTCTGTATGGCAAATTACCTGGGGATGTCTTTAGAGTTTCTGATTTTGTGCTGGCTGGGGACTGAGTGAATGTGGGTTAAAGGAGACAGAGCTCTGAGCAGCCAGCAGCAGAAAATAATGCAGATGCCAACGGCCCCTTCTGCTTCCTCAAGGCTGGTGCTGACTGCTTTGTGGGGCTGCTAGGGAAGCCTGGCCCCTGCTTGTTGGGCTGTATGCTCTGCTTCTGGCCTGGAGAACATCCAAGCAGAAGCAAAAAGACCCAGGTAAAGCCCCAAAATAATACCATCTCCCTTTCTCTTTCTCACGCATGCTTTATTTTCTAGCAGCAGCAACAGTCTTATAATGCACCTTAGTAGTTTAATCCACAGATTAGGTAAAGGTGTGGGAAGATGAGAAGAAGGAGCCACCCTGATTCGTTTTGGTTTTTTTTTGCTAAAAACCCGTAATGTTGGCCTCCCTCAGGTTTCTTGACATTTTTACTATTCTGTAGGTTTGGTATAGCTGGCACTGTAAACGTAACCGGTGATGAAGTGAAGAAGCTGGATGTATTATCCAACTCCTTGGTGATTAATATGCTCCAGTCCTCCTACAGCACATGCGTCCTTGTCACAGAGGAGAACAAAGAGGCCATCCTCACCCCGAAAGACAAGCAGGTCTGTGCAATCCGACGTTCAGGGGGGTTATGGGCTCAGGCAGCAGCAGGTGGCAGTCTTGCTTCAAGTATGAAACCTGGGCTTGGCCCCAAAACCAACCCTTCCCAGGGGAATTCAGAAAATTTGCATAATTTCTGTGTTATTTTGATTAATAACTGTGGTGGATGGCATGGTTTCAACAACTAAAAGACATGTGGAGGATAAAATTATTATTAAAGTTTTGCAAAGCAGGGAGAATAATTTTTTTTGAGCTTGTTAACAAATCCATATTCCAGGTGTAAATGTACTATTACAATGCCTGACCTGGTTTTGGATTACATTAGTACTTAGGCAAGATAAAATCAGATGACAGGCTGGCAGAACTGGGTTTTATGTTACATGTCCAAAGGAAACACCTGACTGCTTCATCAGGCTTCCCCCAGGAGGGGATTCTATTGCAGCAGGATACTGCTCATGCTGATGTAACCTACCCTTTCCTGAAGACTTTTTCTTTCTGCCTTCTTTCCTTCAAACTTCACAACACAGGGAAATCCTTTCATTTGGAACTAAAAGTAACAAAACAAAACATATTTACTTGAGGAAGTTACATACTTTCAGAATGAGTCAGTCCTTTTGCTTTCAAACGGTTTCTTGCACTGCTTGACAGCAGAGGATTGCTCCTTTCTATCATCTGATTTTGTGCTGCCTGAGCAGAAATATGTCTTCTCCTGTTTCTTTGGCAGGCCCTCAGGGAGTCAGTATTGTACTGCAGAACCAGCTGGGTCAGCAGTGCAAAGTTCTCTAATGAGCTGTATCAGGACTAAATGCAGCCATAAAGTCATGGGATTTGTCAAGTAAAAGGAAATAATAATGCAAAACAACACATAATTTAATGCTTTCCTTGCCACTTCTGTCTTAGGGCAAATATGTGGTTTGCTTTGATCCCCTTGATGGTTCATCCAATATAGACTGCTTGGCACCAGTAGGAACTATATTTGCTATCTACAAAAAGGTAAGAGGATGGATGAAGCACACATGGCACGATGCACTTGGTGAAAGCAAAATGTCTTGGGTTCATCACCTTGCCTAGTTTCTTTCCTAGGTCCTTTATATGTCTCTGGGAAAAACAGAGCCTTAGAAACAGTGGAACAGGTAACACTTGAGATTTGTGAGTGCTAAAATGCTGCCTGAATTCCCAGGAAGGGGACACCCAACCCCACAAAATTGTTAGGTGGCAGCACTTCCTTCCTTCAATCACACAGGCACCAAACCCTCTCTTCACCAGGACATCTGGTTAGCTTCAGTGATCCTTGACTCGCTGTTTTGGTGCTGATGAATCACAGTATTTGTCCTCCTGGACACTGACTGGAGAGGGCTGGCAGCTCTGGACCATAGCATGGTTAGCAGTGTGGTGACTTCCCAGCATAAGCTGCTAAGCCTGTTACGGATGGGAATTTATAAGCATGGTAGTGATGGAGGCTGAAGCAAGCAAACACCCACATTCATTGGGGCCCTGCCAGCACGTTTGCTCCCATGGGGCTGCACAGAACATCAGCTGTGCAGCCAATTACAAATGTTAATAGTTACAGTCATGCCAAGTCTTGTGATTTGTTTGCTAATCTCCCAGCAGTTGGTGTTTTTCCCAAAGGCTGAGCTCATGGTCTTATGACTATGGGAGATCCTCAGCCATTACTATTGTGAAATAACATTTTACAATACTTGTGACTTCAAAGAAGTCTTTGCAGACTTCAATGCTACACTTCAAACAAGTGAAGATATGTTTTTAAAGTCTGTCTCATCTACTAACTCATAATTTGCAACTGGCTAGTCCTTGGTTTTTACCTTTTTTTTAGGCAATATACTAGTCATCAACTAAGGAATCAAGTAGGGACAAGAGGGTAGTGGCACAGGCCAAGTTCTGGCATATGGCAGGCCCTGGCATATGGCTGTCCACACTGTTAATGGTTAGTGCAAACCCACACCACAGATGCAGCACAGGCCAGACAACACTAAGAGGATGTCTAGGTATGGTTTGTGGAAAGAGCAGTCTACGGACTACCTGCAGTACCATCCAGTATCTTTCTTCTTGCAGGGAAGAAAGCTTATCTGTGTGGATGCAATCCATGAAACATGCTCTTTTGGTAAGCAAAGGGGCCCCCACCCTTTTCATTTATCTCTCAAGAGATAACCCAAATGACAACAGCAGCTCCCTACATTTACAGTAGGCAGTAGCTGCATTGTCCACTATTCTTAAGGGTGGTAAGAACCATCTTACAAATACTAAATACTATTTTTCTCTTTAGAAATATTGTGTTAACTTACTCTATGTAACTGCAAAGGCAAGTCTCCAGTGATTAATACAGCTTAGAAGGTTGAAATACAGATTAAATTTCTCTGTCACCTTGAACTCACCTATAATATGTGTAGACTATGGACTGCCCAGTGTTCCCTAAGATTCTGCTTCAAAGTAGGAGCATTTGCCAAATTTCCAAATTCTCAAGATTTCCAATGATTTTCTGATCCTTTCACAGTTGTATTACATGTTAACATACTTCTTGTAAATACTGTTTCTAAGTTACTGGTATGTGGGTGGATACTTTTCAGTGCTTCCTAAAAAGGAAATTACATTGCTTTGTGCAAATAGTTCATATCCAAATGAAAATGCTGCTGTTAGGATGAAGCAGTTTGTCAATTATAAGAACAATCCTACAAGAAAATTTTCAGTTTTCCCTGGAAAGTTAAAAACAATGTTGAATTTCCTGGCTTTCACTTGCATAACACTTTCCATTAGAATGCTAATTACAAAGTAGGTCTTAATTAATGTGCCTTCATCTCAGACAACACAATATCACAGCAACATGATTACCTTTAAACACTAGTAAATTCAAAAGCTTTGAAATTATTAAATAATAATAAATGCTTTATTGATTGTTACTAAAGGCTAGTGTGAAAAGTATAAAAGTGATATATTTATCCTGGTGGATAAGAATCACTTAAGATAGAAATCATAATCTCAGGCCATTTAAGTTTCATGAACAACATTTTGGAAAAGCTAAAACAATTGTAATTCCAAAGGATGAACCTTAGCACCTGTCTGATATTTGGCACCTGCCAATTCTCAGAGGAGTGCATGACTGATTTTCTACCATGTCTTGCCTTACCTTCGTTTCCAAAGGCACACTCCTCAGAAGTGAAACTTTTGGCTCATTTTAGGGGGAAAAAAAAAAAGGTAATAAGCATTTTTATACAAAGGCCAGACCTGGCCAATACATTTAGAGGTGAAACCAGTTCTCTGGCTGCTCCCAATCCAGAACATCCACCATGGTGGAAGGTACCATTCCCTCCTGTTAGAAAAAGCACTGCATCAGTTTCTTAGAGAAAGCCACTAGGAAATAAATGCCATCTCAGGTTTATTTAATTTTCCACCTGACTTTTGCTTTCGGAAACATAGGTAGTGGTGTTAAAAAGATGAGAAACATCAAAAACATCAAAAAGTGGGGCTGAGGAAGAAGCCTTGCTGAATCAGCAAGGGATAAGTCCTTGATGGTCGCTGCCACTGAGGGCCTCTCAGTTGCTGGAGTGTCGGGGTGTGGTGATAATAAGTGTTTTTTGCTTGGATTCTTCCCAGCTTTTCATGCCACTGAGCTGAATCTACAACTCTTAATTCATGCTGTATGAATATGCTGTGAAACTTTTTTGCTTTATTTCATCCCAGTTTTAATTTGGAACTTTTCCCAGTGCCTCTGTTGTATTTTATTTGCTACCCTTCATTGTCATGAGGATGTATTTTATTTGCTACCCTTCATTGTCACCTCCCCTTCATGTGGTCCCTTACAGAGAAGGTATAAGAATTCAGTGTAAATGCAAAGGATATTCACGAAACACATGATACAAATGGAGACCTGGAAACCAAGGTCTCCCAGTGCTGATGAGAACTCCTTCATGAGATGTTGGGCAAATCATACATGCAAAAATTTCAAACTCAGATATCACCTGAGGGTATCCCTATAGTCGCAGACCTTGTTTCATCTGCTTCACATCAATAATGAGTGAAAGTGACTGTGTCAATGCTTGTCAGAGCTTTTCTGTAGTCCATCTGCCTATTTCAGTGCTTTGCATAAAGACCTTCAAAGACATTTACTACCACCATCATAGTCAAAACATAATAGAAAGGAAATCCACACATGCACCTGAAGGAAGTGAAAATACTCAGCAGCTCTCAGAGTGGTCTGACCAGCTTAATCCCCTGGTTTGTTTCACAGTACTTGGCAGGATAGGACTCCTACAGTCCTAGCAATGATATATCAGCTGTTCTGTAGTTTTTTCATATTAACAACCTTTGCAAAATGTTTGTTTCAGAGTGAAATTTTTTCCTACTTTTTGGAAGCTAGGTCTTGGAAATACAGTTGTGAATAAGAATAAAATAACAAGTGAATTCTGCCCAACTGCCTATCTCCTGAAGGAGGATTCCTCTGTTTTTTTTCAGGATAGTCAACAAATACATACTTTTTCAGTCATATAAACGTTTTAAATGAATATCATATATAAGCAAAAGCTACATATATTGTATATGTACCATGTTCTAGAAAACAAACCTCTTTGATGCGTTTATATAGAATTATTTTTTATTTAATGAGAAAAGCATACAAAAATCTATGACAATCATAATAGGTTTGCAACTAGTTGTGTGAATATACATTTAATTCTGCATTTAATGGTGCAAATAATTTGTCTACTATACAACCATTGTTTTTGATGTTGAGATGTATGTGCCATGGGGATGTATTTTTGAAAGAGATGTAGGGCATAATAATTGGTTCTGTAAAGATTGTTTAGCAAAGTATTAGCCACCATCCATCAATATTCAAAGCTCTGAAGTATACAAACAAAAGTTTTAAGTAGTCTTCCTTCACTATGTGCATTACAACCTCTCTAAATAAGCAGCCTGACATAATTTCAAGTGACTGTACCACATGTATTTATAGAAGCTGTATTTCAGCTCTCATGAAGTGCTGGTTGGCAACTGGATTTTTTTTTCCACAGAAGAACTTGCAAATAATAATAACAAAAAGATTTTAGAAAAATACAGCTAAAAATTGTAAGTGAAGTAACAAAATTAGCAAAATCTTTCAGCGGAAAACAAAAACATTTTGATGTGAAATTACTGTTTTCATATGCCAAGAAAGATATAGTTTCAGCATCCTACATTTCAGTTTTCCCCTACATGTTGGCATATAACAATGAATGGGATCACCTTGCCCTGATGGGCACCCTGATAGCTCCTTACTATCGGGCACACCAGAGAATTTCTCTGTAGAAGGAGAGGTATTTTCTTTTGAAAAATATCTATGGAAGGTATTCTTGTTTTTTTTAAAGAATTTACTCAATATTCATCAAATATTTTATTTTCTACACAAGACAGTCTTCACTGATTTTTATTTTTTAGGCGGATATTCTGGGCTAGGCCTGCCATTTCTGTTGAGCTGCTACTCAATCTAATTAAGCCCATGCAATCACTGAGAAACTATCTGAGTTTGGGATAATAAAATACTAAACCAGGGCCTGAAGAAAGGGGAGAGATTCTCATTTTAATTCCTCATGGACCACCATCAAAACACACACAGAAAACCCACCACAACTGGCAAGGTTTTAAGTAAATATTAATATGAAGCATACCCACTTTGTGGTTGCAGGAGGTGAAGGCTGAAACCAGCCTTCCCAAGTACTCTTGGCTGTTCTCCTTACCCTGCCAGGCAAACTCTTTCAAGCTGTAGCTGAGGCACAACCCTAGAGCTGGCTGGAAATACTTGCACCAGGTCTGCTTGGGCTACTGGTGTTCAGTGATAACCAAAGAGCCAAATCCAAATGTGAGTGTTGGAAATTGAATAAAAGTGTGAAGTAAAATACCATGTATGTTCTACATAGAGTCATATATGCATATCTCCACACATGCACACTTCACATTATCAAATACATTCGCTATTTCGTATACAATATGAACATTTATATCCCTTCAGTTAACTATCTCTTCACTAGCAGAGACCAGTACACAAACTTTGTTTCATCATGTTGCACCATCTACCTTTTTATTCTGTATTGTTTGAAACGTTTTGTCTGTAATGTTAATTACAACATTTATCTCTCAGTAATTCCCTCTGAGGTGCATCAGTATGATAGCTTATGTTATATTTACAGAAAATTAGTACCTCTGTTTGGTCTCAGATTTCTGATGATCTTGAATTATTAACCTGGGCTGTAATGCTAAGGTGTCAACTTTCTTGCAGATGACGTATTGATTGTGTGACATGTATAAAGTAACAAACTCTAAACGTCCTGTCACAGCATGCACATGTACTTGTATCAAACTTGCTCTGAACTAGTGGGAACAATCTCTATTTTGTTGTTTCAAAGGCCTGCATAGACATGAAAAGGAAATCTGTCATATTATTGTTGAAATATTGTTTTTAGTGTTCATCATCAGAATTTAACCTTCAATGGTAATTTTTCCTCAGGAAACAGATGATGAGCCCTCTGAAAAAGATGCTTTACAGCCCGGACGTAATACTGTTGCTGCAGGCTATGCTCTGTATGGTAGTGCTACACTGGTTGCCCTCTCCACAGGGCAAGGAGTGGACTGCTTCATGCTTGATCCGGTACAGTCATGGTGTTAATCACATTACCACTATCTTTTAGAGTTTTCTGTGCTTGGCTTTACTTATTTTTGTTAGTCCTTGTCTCTGTAATCTACACACTCTGTGCAATTCTTTTTTCGTGCCCTGGAGCATCCCATCTCCTCTTTACAAGTATTTATTTAATAATACATGAATGACCATGTTGGTTGCAATACCCATTTGTTTTTTTTTCTACTCAATAGAGGGCAAATTAAGTTAAATTCTTAGTTAAGCATTTGAAGCCCTGTTCATTCAAAACAACACTTAAGAAAATTTAATCTGAAGAGTGCCTTTGCCTCTACTTAAAGTACTCCACTTTTATCTTTTTCTTGATTTTTCTGTCTGATGAAAAACATCAGTATGTTCACTATTTAGCCTGAGGCAAGGGCCATTTTTTTATATAGTTCATTTACAGTGATGTTTGATTTCTTGAATGCAGTTTAGTTCTATCGCTGTCACCTAAGCTGCATGTCCCAAAATTTGCAAAAGCACAACCATGCCTATACAATTGTACGTGTGCCGCTCCTTGGTGCCCAGCCCAGGAGCCAAACGAGTATTACTGTGGGAGTACAGGAAGATCATTCATTTGTAAAACCAGCATTAGATGTGGACAACAACGTAGGAGGGTTGGGGTTTGGTTTTTTTAATATAAAAGGATGCATTATTATCAAAACTTCTTTTAACCTTCGTAAATAGTCTCATTCCAAGTGGAAAGAACCGGGAGCTGAACTGTTCTGGTAAGAGACAGAGAAAGAGAACATGGATGTTGAACTCGAACTGCAGACAGCACCACCTGGAGGTAGCTGACCACATTCACTTCAAGATATTTAGACAAGAGAGGCAAGAAGAGTTAAAAAATCACAAGACAGTGTAATTTCTTAATTTTCAGCCTTATGAACTGTAGACAGAGATTCATGATCCATCCACTCTCAGAGCTGACTGGTGTTTCTTTGATATGCTAACTATTACAGTCAGTTTGCTTTTTGTTTGTAGTACTAATGTGACAAGTTTTCATTAACTTAATGCAGATATTTTGCTTTCTGCTCTTTTTGAAATACTGTGGGATTATACACCAGACTAGTGCTGGAAGGACCAAGATGTTTTAGCATTTCTATCTCATCCAGTGTGACAACTGTTACAGAAAGTCAACAAAATTTTCTGCTGCGTGCTAATACCTCATCTATCCTGTCCTGCAGGCCCTTGGCGAATTTATTTTAGTGGACAGAGATGTTAAAATCAAGAAGAAGGGGAAGGTATACAGTCTCAATGAAGGTTATGCAAAGTATTTTGATCCTGCAATGACAGAATATTTACAAAAGAAGAAATTCCCTGAGGTAAGAAAATATTAGCATTGTACCCAATGTACTGTGCACTGGCAAGCACTGCATTCCATGCAGTCTTGGCTGATGGGAAAGGATTTGAAGGCCTCCCTGAGTTCAGACCCATTTAACCCTTTCATGCCATCAAATTAATTTTGGGTATATATCTAATTTCTTTTTTTGGTGTCCTGACATTTTTTGTGACTTATATTTCAGTAAATAAAATCATAGCTTGTTCATCAATGTGTGAAAAAAAATGTACTGAAGAACTAGATTTTTCAGCAAAGCTCTGAAACTGTACTAGCCAAGTTAGAGTGTATGGTTGTTTTCTAGCTTTATATGAATATGCAGTTCAGTCATGTGCAGCTGGGCACTTAGGGCTAGATTCCACATACTGCCTAGAAGGTGATTGCAGCAATTTGGGTGGTATCACAACCCTGCATGGGACTTGAGGAGGAATTGACATATAGGGCATGGGACAATACCTTCTTATTCAGTCAGGTCACTCACCCTATATTCCTCTGGCCGCTAGAAGCCAAGAGAAGTAAAAAATCTTTTTTCAGTCTGTGGGTCAAGCAATAACCTTAACAGAATGGAGAAATTTGTCTTGTATCAGTCTCAGTAATGTGTTTTAAGAAAGTGTGTTTCTGTCAGGGCAAGAAGGAACTAAAATTGTCAGTGGTATTGCATTAACTTAGAATGTCTTGAGTTTGAAGGGGACCCACAAAGGGTCTTTCACACAATACTGCCCATGTTCACACTTAAATTGTGTAAATACTCTGCATGTGAATAGGAAATCTGCTATATTCCAAACATGTCTGATGATTTGTACACAGGTGGAACAGCTGTGCAGCTCATGCTCAGTAAATTTTATAACTGTGAGTTGCAGGCTCCTTATTTGATAATGTCATAGAAGCAATCCTTAGCGATCTGTTTCAGGGGCTTCTTATTGTTGATATGTTATGACTTTTCTTAAGGTTAAACAAACTTTTTTAAAGACTTCGTTCATTACCTTTTGAAACTATAAAAGAGAGTTCTTCTTTTGATAGTATTTTTAAAGGTATTTTGAGACTGTAATCACATCTTTCCAGACTTTAATGGCAAATGTTCTTAGATCTCTCCTTAATATGTTGTAAGGCGTTGTTTTCTTCTGATGTAAAATTTTCACAATTGTAATGTCACAAATGCAAACAGTGTGATGGAGAAGCTATCATTTGAAGTCTAAATATGCAATTTTTTGAGTGTAAGCTATGAAAAACAGGGGAGCAAACACTTAAAAGTATTGTTCATTTGTGCCTTAAAGTAACAGGACAAGATTTAAACAAAACTCAGTATAAAAGCTCCAGGCTGTATCTTATCCATCGTGTCTTCAACAGTTTGTATTGTTTTCTTCTGAATTTTTTATAGTTCTCCTAATATTCTCCTATGTTATTACATAGGCTGGAAGAGGTCTGTCTTCCAGTTTCACTATCAGCTATATGAAATACCTGAGTTATATGATTAAGCATCTTAAGACTCAACTTCCTAGTGTTCTGTTGCATTATAATGTGTGATTTCATGAGAATTTCTTCCCATTTTAAAAGAGAGTAATTATCAAAACTTCGCAGTTGCATAGAACAATTTGAAAAAGTGATTTTAAAATAGAACAATATTTTTTTCTATTTATGTGTTTTCCTCCAAGGTGTTTTTTCTACCAGCTAACCTTGTGATTTTTTGGGGGAAGTGTGACTAACATGATATCTGAAGGTCTTGGAGCTGGCATTGCTGAACAAGTGCTTCTCTGGACCCAGTATCAGCACAGGCTGAACTTTCTAGAAAGCACTAAGATCTTTTTTAGAAAACTGATCCAGACAAAAAAACCCATGCAGATATCTTTTCAAACTTTTAGTATTGCAGTACATAAATATACATGTGTATTAAATGTGCATTTGGTCTACTGTATGTGCTTCTATTTGTTCAAGACACCTTGCTTATCTTCTACATTTCCTACCTTATCATTCTTATGACCAGCAAACCCGAGACTGACATGAATGCTTCCCTGATAGCTCTTGCTAGAATGACCTGTCCTTCAACAACATCAATATCTGAGCTAAGAGCAAGGAAAACTACATTCATGAATAAATTGCTATTTCTCAAGCTAAACTGTAGAATGAATGCTATGACCAATTTCACCATTATCAAATAAGCTAGAAGGTAAAAGTTGGAGTCCTCTGGAAATCGTCTGGACATGTAGTAAAAAGTGGCATCCCTCTTCATACTCTGGCTTAGGAACCAGCGAAGAATCAAAAATGTACCTTGTGCTGTTAATGTGAAGAAGTTTTCACTCCCTTTTTTTTCACAGACTGGGGGTTGATTCTAAATTGTGCACTCAAATTACAGGCACCCCAGTTTGCACACTGTGAATGCAGTTTTTCAAAACACTTATTTGAGAACCCTGTAGATGATCACTACATCTTACAAAAGGCTACACTTCAGGCTGGTTTTTGTATTTACAGGATCTGTAAGCAGACACTGATTTAAGCAGTTTTTCTTTCTGTTCCATAGAAAACAATTACATTTTGCCATTCTACTAGCTGTCTAGCCTGGTAAATATAATGTTTTACTGTATGTTTTTCAGGATGGCAGTTCCCCATATGGTGCCAGGTACGTGGGCTCCATGGTAGCTGATGTTCACCGTACATTGATGTATGGTGGGATCTTCATGTATCCTGCTAATAAGAAGAGTCCTAAAGGAAAGGTATATAGTTATACTTCTGTTCTGCCAACCTAATACCTCTGGTACTACCAGAGGTGTAAAAGAACAGTTTAGGTAAATTAAAAGATAAAAATTTTCCATCTCTGAAAAAATTATTAATGGATATGACGGTCAGCAATCCAATCTAGGCAAGAAATTTAGGCAATTGCCAATTTAGGCCATAAATCTTCCTGTGTACTTTTATATTAGAAACTACTCAAATGGTTTTCACTGCAACCAAGGACTTCAATTTTTCTAAAGATAAAAATCTGAGTACCATAGAAAACCACTGATATATCTGTGCATAACTGGCAGATACAAGACAGATCTAAGGAAGACCTCTGCACTTTAAACTGGCAACTGAAATTATCCCATAAACAGGTGGGATATGCTGAACTCCAGAGAGGGTTTTGTCCAGTGGTGGGAAACCAAGTTTTCCTACATAATGTTTCCGAAGGGCACTGAGCTTACTATCACCACCTCTGCAAATGCAGGTTTCTAATACCTGCTCAGAAAAACTCTGTCATTGGAAGATGGGTTTCATGCATGCTGATATCAGTATTTTGGTAAAAGGTGGTTTCCCATTTGAACACCTGTACAAAACACACTGTGACTTAATGAGGTGCAATGCAATGCAGTGAGTCTCTGAATGGGCCATGAACCATAGTCAATCTCACCTTTTCTCCTGCAACATTATATACCCTCATTATCAAATTTCTAAACAAATATATTTTAAAAGAGCCACGATCATACAGATGATTCGTGGACCACCAGTAACCTGCAGGTTATCCTTAGGAAAAGATTGGCTCAGTGCATAATAGATTGGTCATGGCATTCTGACTCCAAAACCACCTTTTTTCCCTATCTACACCATATTTAAAACCTTTTGGTTTTAAGCTGGCTAGTAAGTGGAGGAATCTGCCCTCATAAGTTTATTTACCCCATCTCCCACACTCGTATCAGAACATCCTGATGTCTACAGTCTTTAGGGACAGTTAACTACTGGTTCCATCATGGTGAATTTGTATTTACCATAATACCAGCAGATCCAAGTGGTCTTCATAGTAAAAACTGAAAAAGAATTCTCTTCAGCATATACAACTGAAAATGTCTGCATGTTTGTCCAGGCAAAATTGTTTTAAATATTTGAATCATCATCCCGGGGGAAAAACAAAACACCAAAAAAAAGCCCTCATTAAACTATGTGGATCTGTTTGTGCATCAGAGCAAGAGACAGAAAAGGAATCTACTCTGTGTGAGAAAAGTGGGTTAACTAACTGGCCTCTTCAAATTAAAATTTTTGTTTTGAAATCTGCACTAAATCTGAAGAGAAAGAGAAACAGAACAAAAGAACAAATTAACAAATTACCTATATAATTTTATAGAAATTAATATTTCCTCATGAGTTAGCTTATATTCACTGTTGGATTGCTCTGGCTTGCACAGCCATCATAGGGACAGTAATGAGAGAAGCAAAACTATGCTGTTGTTACAAATAAAAATTTTCTTCTTTGCTTCTCAGAGTGCAGGTCTACATAGTTCTTTTCACATAAGTCTTTTCTTGTTGAATAAATAATGCCTTTGTGGTAGGTGCCCTGATCATCATTCCCCTGAAAGACATTCTATGCACTTGGTTAGAGAGCTGAAAGTAATCAAATGTCACTGGAATTGATTGATGAAAAGTCTTTAGAGCAAATGAAGTTGACATGCATGTAGGCTCTAACATATACAACTCCTTCTCTAAGTTAAAGAAAGAGAACAAAATGCTCAATAAATGGTACAGAAATGGCCAACAAATAGATCCTCTTTTCAAATCAGGTATGCTGCATAATATTTTTTATGAATTGAAGGCTTATAGTTCTTATTAGGTGAAAAATTGTTAAACCTATCTGAAGACAGAGCCCACCTGAAGATCCCTAAGTACAATTGCACTGCTACATGAAGAAAAACTGCTTTCCTTAAGTTGCATAATCACAGTTAAGCAACAAGAAATGCAACATGTGGTTCCATGGTGATACCACTTCTGTTTTCTGACAACAATCTTCCAAAAGTGGGCCAAGCAATAAGAAGAACAGTAAAGGCTATTGGTCTTATGTTGCCAGTCAGATGGAGTCCTTGTACCAGACGTAGCACTTCAGTGGCATTTAAAGATAAGAATGACACTATTTAAGCTTGTGGTATATTATGGTTTTGGGGCCTCTGGTGGTCTAGGGTGCAGGACTCTCACCGCTGCGACCTGGGTTCGATTCCCGGCCCCCCGGGCAGATGGAGCTCGTCAGCCTTGTACGGCAATCCATCTAAGAGAAGGTCACTCTAAACAAACCTACGTCCTGGGGACCTCACTGCCACTGTCCGAGTTTGCTCGGCCCCGGCAGATGAACCTCAGGATTAAAGGGTGGGCTCAGTTCAGCGCACGCTGGGTCTCACCTAAAAAATCCACTGCGCAGGCTCGAAGGGTTAATGACCTTTCCCAAATCTTCGCTCGCGAAGACTGGCCATTATATTTATATTATGGTTTTATTACAGTGTGCTAAAGACATGATGGGTAGTGAAGTCCTGTGTTCAACCCATTTCTCTGTCTTGATAGAGTTGCATTCTGTCGCACTTCCTTTTCCCCAGAAAACATTCTCCCTTTTGCACATATGAAGAGCCCTTTAAACAAAATGTGTACTAATAGTTCTACATGAGCAATTCACAAATAAACCTGCTGTGCTGGTTTAAGAGTTAACCAGCAGGGGAAATTAACTCAACTCAAAGGAGAGATTATAAGTCAGAATAACAATTTATTAAAATAATACAGTAAGTACAATCATACAAACAAACAATTGGTCTTAACCCACAAAACCCAAATGTATAACCCAGTACCCTGGGGCATGAACAAAGTGGTGCTCCTTGGGCCCCGCTTGAGTCCAAAGGAAAGGGAGAGGGGAAAAACCTGCTGGTGGGAGAGCTGTTGCAGTCTGGTCAAAAGTGGTGATTGCAGTCCAGCTGAGGTTGAGAGCGATGAACTGCAGTCTTCCTCTGGATCCCACGAGTGGTTAAAAATGTTCCAAGACTCGAAGATTATATATCCTCCAGTTCAGGCAGGAATGTTCAATACTTCCCTCAGGGCGGGGAGTTCCACAAAGGGTGTGAGGACAAGAGCATCCTCCTATCTCACAGGCCTCTTAACACCTAGTTTATAGCCTGAGGAGTCAGGCTCTATGGGCAGAGGGTTCGAATAGTCTATTGACAACAGTTTCTGGGAAATGGCATGGAAGGCTATAGAATACACAGTTTTGGGTTACACCAATACCATGATGAACTGGTCTCAGTTGTCCTAACTAGGACACCTACAGAAATAATGTCTCAAAAAATGACCAGCTATCATCTATGCCCATTTAAATACAGAAACTTTTGGCATATGTCCCAAATCAGTTTTCATTCCACCAGAGCACAGTCATCCCAAGAGGTAATATTTTAGAAAATGTAAACAGATATCAGGGTCCAAACTAAAAGGGGAAATTTGCTTTTAATAATAACTACATTTACTTCTGAAAACATAGTCACCATCTGGGTGAGTTCAGGCCACTAAGATCTATGCATATTTCTGAAGAGAAGCAATCAATACCTGAAATATGAAGCTGGGAGCATAAAGTTTCAAACTCTAAAATATCCTGACCAAACGTAACACAATTTTCCCAAGCTCTGAGGTAGCACATAAAGGAAGATATTTTGGCTTTTGTTTCCCCAGTACTATTAACTTAGCTGGCTTAACTGTTTTGCTGATGTCTGTGGGCCAGTTACTTTTGACATTTTTGACAAAATACAGTTTCACTGGTGCTGCACATCAGTATGTCAGCTTGGAAACAAGAGTGGTGATGCTTGGATATAAGGTGAGAAGAGTAAAGAAGAAGGGCCTGACTTGAGAGACACTGCTATGTAGGTCAACTGAAGTTTGGTACAAAATTTTCCAAAATCGCAAAAGGAAGGCTGGGTTTTGGTAAGTCTGTTGATATAATTTCCCTTAAAGGCAATCATGTGTTTCCTCTTTCTTTCTAGCTCCGACTTCTCTATGAATGCAACCCTATGGCTTTCATCATTGAGCAAGCGGGTGGGATGGCAACTACAGGGACCGAAGCAGTGTTGGATGTGAAACCTGAGAATATTCATCAGAGAGTTCCTCTTATACTTGGGTCTCCAGATGATGTGCAAGAATACCTTGCTTGTGTACAGAAACACAAGAAGAGCAGCTAAAGGTTTTTCCACATCAGACCTTGATCATCCATTTTCAGTCTACAAGGAAAGCCGTACATTTCAAGATAGTGGATTCTAGCAATTAACACAATGAAAGTCCCGTTTTATGCGAACAAGAAAAATAGTGAAAATAGTTGATGGGGAAAAAGGCAAAAATTTAATTTCTCCTTGCAGGAAAATGTAGAAATCCTTTTACTCTGATTTATGCAGTGCAAATGTAGAGACAGAGTCTTGATTCCAAACAGAAACTAATTTATATAATAGTAACAAAAGGAAGTGAATTGTGTCAGTATCCCCATTTGATCTGAAGCTTTACATCTGACATTGCATGGATGGTGTAATTTGAAACAGGATTTCCTCATCAATATTTGCAATGCCCTTATCAGGATTTTCTGCCAGAGGCTTTCTTGCTGATCCTTTTTTATTTTGACAGCCCTAAGAGCAATAGTCTCATGCTGTCTGAAACAGAGGCATTTTAAGCTCCAAATTATATGTGCCTTAGGTAATGAATAGAGATGAAAAGGCTGCAGTGTTGCCAAGGTATTTCATTTCTCATAAGCACAGGAAATATCTTGTGTTATTTACAGACAGGCAACTTTCAATGGTGCAAATTACAATAAACCATTGCTATCAATGTGACACTCAAACCATGCCTATTCCCTGTTAATCCATTGTTCTCTGCAACTGAAGATGATACAAAGCCATTTACATGTCCACTTTCTTTTACTTTGAAAGGTTCTTGTTTCAGATTGAAGCTTGCCCTTTTACACACATCATGCTGCTGTGATGTCCCACCCTTAAGGGGAAGGAAACACCCAAGATTCATAGATGCTCATGGTCAAAAGAAACAACAGAAGTCAAATAGTCCACAAAAACTCACAAAGTTTTATTAGTAAATTACACACTTGGCATGGAAACTGGTACAAGTTAGTCCCTGATCACCCAGTATAAACACACAGGTAAAGAGGTAGGGTGAAAGGGAAGAAAGAGAGAGAGGAGTGAATTAAAGAGGAGGGGGAGGGAGAGGGAGAGAGAGTCCTAGCTCCAGCATTGATCCAGCTGAGGGGGAATCCAGGGTCCTGAGGGCTCACATGTGCCTGGGCTTTGTGGGGATACCTTTTTGTAGAAAGGCTTTCCTTGCCTCGGAGATAAGTTTCTTGCTTCTATGCAAATTTGTTATCATGTGCAGTCCTTTCTTCTAGACCTTTCTGGAAATGGGTCATAGGGCTTTGGGTGTCTTTGTTGGTCTTTTTTCGCCCTACAGTTCATACCCACTTCTCAGCCTCATTCCTGCACTGTGTTGTGCTTATCTACAGGAGCCACAACAAGGATGTTTGCCCTGGAAAAGTGTCCCTCTACCTCTGTATGGCCCCCTTCTCCAGCTCAGCTACATCCTGCTCTTTCTCACGTTGTGTTATTACCAACAATCCTTTTATTACCAACAATCCTTTGTTGTTATTACCTACAGTCCTTGCTTGGCACCACAGTCATGGATTCTCCCCCTCGGGAGACATTCAAAACCCACCTGGATATGTTCCTGTGTATCTTGCTCTAGATGATCCTGCTTTAGGGGTGGGGTTGGACTAGACGATCTCCAGAGGTCCCTTCCAAGCCTAATGATTCTATGATTTTGACATCCTCTGCAGCCACCCATCCTGTTGGTGCTCTGGTGCTATATCTCAGACTTGACACTGCCTAAGGAGATAAGAAATCACCTCTGAAACTAGCAGGCATTCATTGACCAATAAGAGCAAAAATTAGCAATTAAAAGGAATGTGTGATTACATTAAGTGATAAGGATGTAAAAATTGGGCTTTAAGTCACTTTAAATATTAGACACATTTATAACCCTCCTGTCCTGTTATATGAACTTTCTTAGGCGATCTCCTTAATGTAAGCAACTCTTATGCCCTCTGCTCATTTTCACACCTGCTCCATGCTCTCAGCTGTGCTGGTACAAGACTTTATTAAGAACACATTAGGAATTACATTAGGACATAGAGAGGAGTTAAAAATACTCCTGCCAAGAAACTCCAATAGTTATTTTTAACTTACAACTGTGTTCTATTATTCACAAAGAAGAGGCAGGCTGAACTAATGTGGAGAGAAAATTATTCAGGATGAGTATTTACCCTTAGTTATTGTTATGCCGGGTGTAGGGATGTGATTTCAGTGCTGCTTCAGGTATCAAACCACTCTTTCTGCGGGTGTTTACCACCCGTCTTCCCTCCCTCCCTCCCACCCTTCCTTAATCCCTTAATCTCTTAATCCCTTAATCTCTTAATCCCTTATTCCCTTCATCCTCCCTCCCTCCCTTAATCCAACTTCCCTCCCTGCCTTAATCCCACCCTCCTACCCTCTCCCCCTGCCTCCCCTTCCCACTCTCCAACCCTCCCTTAATCCCACTTTCTACCCCTCCCTCCCTCCATTAATCCCTTAATCCCACCCTCCCTTCCTGTCCCTCTCCCTCCTCTTTCCCCTCCATCCTTCCCCCCCTTAATCTCCCTCCCTCCCTCCTTTGCCCTCCTTCCCCCTCAGTCCCCCCTCCCCCTCCTCCTCCCTCCCTATCTCCCTCCCTCCCTTCCTCCCTCCTTTAATCCCTTAATCCCACTCTCCCTCCCTCTCTTAATCCTCCCTCCCTCCCCTGTCCCCCTCCCTCTCTCTCTTAATTCTCCCTCTCTCCCTCCCTCCCTGCCTTATCCTACCCTCCTTCTCTCACTCCCCACCTCCCTCTCTCCCTCTCCCTTCATGCCAACACACTGGAGTAGACTGTTTCACAGGTTCCTAAACCGTAAACTACACATCTTGCCATTTGCTCTTACCTCACCAATTACTGTAGTGTGATGACTACTATAAATCTGAAGCATGTCCAGTAGTGACACTCACGAGAGCTGGTTGCCATAGTTGTCAGACCTAACTTGTGTTTCATTTCACCTTGGAGTAGGGGAAGGCAGTCCCTTCTGGAAATGCTGGGGCAAGGTACTGAAATAATTTGTTTAAGTCTTATGAGGGCTTATAGGGTATACTCAATGTTATCAGCACCTTGTCAGCATCCTGTCTGTTTGCGTTTCTTTTTTTCCCCTTTCTCTTTTTTCCTTTGGCTTACCAAGGTCTTTGGTGGATGCTACTGCAAATAAGCAACAATTTTGCAGGATACAGTAACTGTTACTATGTAGGAATAGTTACAACAATTTTACAGGGAAATTAAGAATGCTGTGGTTGTAGGATGTTAGGGAAGATGGGAAGATCACAGCAGCTCATTTAATTTCTATATAAATTCAAAGTGTTTTCATGTGACATCTCTCTCAGCAAGAACACCAAAAAAAAAGAAGGAAAAAAAAAAGCTGAATACTGTTAGCAGTACTTTTTCTAAAGAATATAACCATCCCTAGAATGTCTTTTAATACTAGAAAGCAGAGAGGCACATCCTACAAGTAGAACACAATTTAGCTTCCTTTTGCTTAGTTGTGGTTGTAGGGGATGAAACTCTTTCCATTAATCATATTTCCTAACAATATCCCCCATATTGCCCAGGTATTTTAACTCCTCTAATTGGAAGAGAAATTACTCAAAAAAGTGCTTGATTTTTAAGCTTCATTAAAAAAGTTTAAGAGAAAAACAAATGAAAGGTTGTACTAATAGAAGAATGCAGATTACAACCAATGGGACAAAGAGAACCACGTAACCGGTGGTGGCTTGAACTGATCACTATTGAAAATTAGAGATGTCACATTCTCTTCTGTTCACACCAGGTCCCTTAAGATGTTTTTGTGATGTTTCTGTGCACTGAGAGGCTCTGTCTATGCATTGATTAATCTCCCAATTTATCAAAAAGTTATATATATAGTTTTAATCACTTGATTAATAAGATAAATCTGCTCAGACAAGGAGTCTAGCAAGCTTCAGAGCTGATGCAGGATAAGGGATAGAAGCAGCTATGTGTGGTTGTATGTGTGTGTGGGTGCAAATGGAAGAAACAAAATCTCATCTCAGTAGGAGCAAGCTATTTGGAGTGACCTAAGCAGTGTTGGGAGAAATACCCTGATTCAACACCACTGTGCTGGTTTAAAGGTAAACCAGCAGGGGAAATGAACTCAACTCAAAAGACAGAATATAAGTCAGAATAACAATTTACTAAAATAATACAATAAGTACGATTGTACAGACAATTGGTTTTAACCCACAAAACCCAAATGTATAACCTAGCACCCTGGGGTATGAACAGAGTGGTGTTCTTTGGGCCCCCTGAGTCCAAGGGAAAAGGAGAGAGGAAAAACCTGTTGGTGAGAGTGCTGTTGCAGTCTGGTTGAAAAGTGGTGGTGGCAGTCCAGTTGAGAGTGGTGGTCTGCGGTCTGGTTGAGAGTGGTGGTCTGCGGTTTGGTTGAGAGCAGTGATCTACAGTCTTCCTCTGGATCCCATGAGTGGTTAAAAAAAGTCCCAAGACTCCAAGATTATATATCCTCCAGTTCAGGCAGGAATGCTCAGTACCTCTCTCAAGGTGGGGGTTCCTTAATGGGTGTGAGGACAAGAGCAACCTTCTATCTCGAAGGCCTCTTAACACCTAGTTTATAGCCTGAGGAGTCAGGCTCTATGTGCAGATGGTGTAAATGGTTCATTGATAACAGTTTCTGGGAAATGGCATGGAAGGCTATAGAATACACAGTTTTGGGTTACACCCATACAGTAATGAACTGGTCCCAGCTGTTCTAACTAGGACAACCACCCACTGCCCACCATATTTGGTAGCAAAAAAAACCAAAAGATGACACTGTTCATTGTGAAAAAGCTCAGCTTCTGTATGGTTATGCCTTTGAAATGCATAGAATCTCACCTTTCATTATCAAGCTGTGTTTTGGAAAGCTCAGTGTCTGGATGCAGCCCAATATCAGGAACTTGCATATCTGTTTTAGTAATTTTACTCTTTTATTCTAATTGGGTTACTTCACCGGTGCTACTATTAACTGAGGTGAACAGTTCCCTCCTCATATTCTTCCTCCAGATTAGTATTCTCCATACAATTAATCTTGGGCCAAAAGAATGCTTTAGAACATTTACTACAATACCATGTACCTACATCCTACATCTGTCACCCCTATTAATATTGCTTGCCTCTCTATAACTAACTGTTTCTTTCCTTATTTTCTTTGTACTGTAATACCCACCAAGTACATTTGAACATCTGCTTGGGGCATGTACTCTTCTGTATATTCTGTAGCTGTCTGATGTAGCTTTATTTCTTATATTTGTAAAGACTTTATCATTGTGTAAAACAGTGGGTAAGTTTTTCCTTTTTGCTAATCTTTTTTGTATTAGTGGTGCCAATTAAGGCAGAACTTTCTCTTCTATGGGCTGTTTTATGTTTTAAGGTAGATTTCTTCTGACTGTCTCGAGTTCAGAGCTGTAGCCGTCTCTGTCACTTTTCCAATAAAAAGGTTTTGGTTCCTCTAACATATAACCTTTTATTTAAATGCGATGCTTCTTGGCTCTCTGCCTAATTTATAAATTGAAAGACTTTTCTACATTTCAATGAATATTAGCATCAACAAATTAAATTCAGAGAAAGTATAAAGTACTTGGGTGAAGTATTTAGTTACAAGATGTATTTGTATCCTTTTCAGGGTAAGTTTATGTACATGAATTATTTATTTACAGGGGAGGGCAAGAAAAAATTCTGTGTTCTTTGTCCTTGTCTGAATATTCATCTTCACCTTGTCTTCATCCCAGAATTGTCTTTTATGCATATATACTGTTGAAGCCCAGTGAAATCACATGGGTGCTGAAGAGAAAATGGGCAGATACTGTTAAAATTTTGATTTAGAATACTCTTAAATATAGGTCAATCAACAAAGTGTACTGAAAAGAACACAACTTCCTTGACACAGAGGGGAGACAAGGTAACCTGATTAAATACTGTTAATTTTTCATCCCTTTCACACTACAGTACAGTCAAGACTCTTGACCACCTGTCGAGTACTACTGGAAATTAGCGCTACATTTTTCATAAAACTGATAGCAAGAACACAACAAAAGAAATATCTAGTGTCAGCAAACAATGAGCCTTTGAATGCTCAGCTGAACTGTCTGGGAGGCCAGAGATTTGATTCCTGAGTAGACTTGCAATGCACTGTTCCAGCCCTATTACCCTGCAGAGACAATATGGCATAACCTCTCTATTTTATTCTGATATTTTTTGAGCAGAAAAAGCTATTGGCTGAAATGAACACTGTCTACATAGGTAAGCTCTTTAATGAAAGTCATTAGTAATAAATACTGTAAGGTTTCCTCTATGTTTAATATAAAATGTCAAGAATAAATACAATAAAAACAAATAGGCAATCTGAATTCCCAGAACTTGGAAGTTCTGTTTGTGATTACCTAGTCTGGCCTTTGTAAGAGATGCATAGATATTCTGGAAATTTCTACATCAAGTCAGTAAGTTCTGAGACAAAATACTTGAAGACTTCTGATCTGGATATAATGACACTGTCAGAAGGACACTACCTACCAACTATAACTGGGTAAACTAACTCCCTATTTGTCCTGTTAGAGTTTTTACTGCTCATCATTCCCAGTTTAAATATGCCTAACTTCATCTTCATGTCACAGAAACGTTTAACTGCTACAAAGTTCCATGAGCGAACAAATTTCCACAACACTAAAAGTTAGAAGCTTACATATTGCTACAATATTTTTAAAACATGATAAAAAAGATGTAAAACTGACAAAAGACATATAGTTAAAAAAAAAAATGTTTCTTCTGTTATATAACATTGCCAAACTGCATGCTATTAATGAAACATACAGGCTACAGAATTTTTCAGTCAGTATTACATTCAAACAGGCAGCACTCATGCCCTGATTTATAGCTCAATGCAATATAATGGAATCTG
Organism: Lepidothrix coronata; assembly: GCF_001604755.1. NCBI lineage: Eukaryota > Metazoa > Chordata > Aves > Passeriformes > Pipridae > Lepidothrix > Lepidothrix coronata. The sequence continues at coordinate 6,307,113 of NW_016690194.1, read as the reverse complement.
CAGCAACCTGCACAGTCTAGACAATTGTATTGGGAGCAGGGCAAAATCTGTCTCATTGCCAACAACTTCTCTGCCCTGAGCCATCAGTGCTTTTTTTTCTTTTTTTTTTTTTCTGGTGTTTGCTGCCATCTCATGTATTTTAAGAAGTATTGCAGTGGAATTCTAGAAATGAACATTCTGTACCTCAAAAGTAACCCTTAGATAGCTATGCTACTGCGAAGTTAAACAAATATGTTACTTAAAATTCTGAAAAGGTTTTTGTTATTGCTACATGATAAGGAAGTAACCTATATTCAAAACCAAAATAAAATACGCTGCACCAATTTGGGTGAAATAACATGTGGTGACCAATTTTCATCTTCTCAGTGTATGAAAGACATTGACATACTTCCAGACTTCCAGCAGAAGGCCGCAAGATTGTCAGGAGCTGGAGAATATCACCAATGAGGAGTGACTGAGGGAGCTAGGTTTGTTCAGCCTTAAGAGGATGAGGCTTCAGGGTGACCTTATTGCTGTCTATTAAAATCTTCGATACTCCTAACATTTTAAAACTTAATTGATTCTTCCTTATAATGGTGGATGTCTGAGAAATACGTATCTAATCATGAGATTTGGCCTCATATCACAAATACAGAACACTGTGGCCCATATATTTGTTTTATCAGTTACTACAACCAAATAATCTAATTGACAGAATTGGAATTTCTGGTAGATAGAATCTCTTTCAAAGCCAGGTACATAAAATAGGCAGACATAATTTGCCTGTACATTTACTGTGGTTAAAGGGATAATTCAAACATAACTGTGCGTAACCAAATTACATTAAGAATTAACTATTTGCGTGCTTGGTAATAGCTGAACATGCAAACTGTGCTTTTACATTTCCATTTAACAAAAAGTAATTCCTGTGGCTAGCCATGGACCATGCACTATTGTAGCATCTTGCATCTTTGAATTAACTTTGTCAATGTAGAGAGTTGGATGGTACCTACTTACAGATCATGCTAAAAGCTTTAAAAATGATGTAAGAAAATGCAGAAGTGAATCTATCCTGAAGGGTTTACCTATGTTGTAGACAAAATTGCTGCTCAGACTATTGTGGATTAAGGCATGGTTTCCTATTAGTTTCATTTCCAGAGCTGGTGGCACAAACATCTTTATTTTGCAAAACAGGGTATGCAAACAGGAGGTCAGGGCAGCTAATCATAATTTTCTTCAGGTTTTTGTCAAGAAAGTGTTTTTATTGAATGATTCCTAAAAAATAGCAGCTAGTACTTTATAATGTGAATGCTTTTCTTGTATTTTTTTTAGTTAGAAAACTTTTGCATCTGACAACTGCTTTCAATTGTTTTCTTTCAGATCAGCCTCAGAATAATTGTTGTGGCTTTTTGTGCGTGTCTTTCTCTGGACAAGATTATTTTCTTGTTATTAACTGTTAAAAAAAATTCTAAGAGTTAATTCTTCCTCAAATGTTTGTTATCTCATAGCTAGTGTGGATGAAAATTTGCAAGAGAAGAAAAAGGGATAAATGTGTGTTTTAGCTAATTTATCTGTGAAAAGCTATGACCTCCAGATATTTGATCTCTTGTCTTCCTGTCTTCCTTCTTCTTCTCTTTTACTGGAGCTTGCTTTGTGTGATTTGTTTAATTTGGATTGCTGTGTAAAGGTTGCGGACATTGATATTTTATGTATTAGAACACATAGAAATAATAAATCTTTCAAAACAAGAACACATTTATTTTATGACACAGGTATGACAAAAGTGGTCTGTAGTTATTTAGCACTTTTCAAAGTTAGCTGATGATTTCGTGTATAGCACAGTAGACAGAGCTGGCTGCACTTTTCCTGCTTTCTTGTTCAGCAGTGCTTTCAGTAGAGGGGCCAAAGTGGGCAGTCAAGAGATGCCTCCCACAAAGCATCTTTGGAAGAAATAATTTGTTGATATTTTGTCTTGTGTCATTTAAAGCAAGAAAGTTTTGTTTCCATGCTGCTGATGGATGGATCTCAAAGTACTAGTTTATTCATCTCACGCTAGAAGGAAAAACAAATGGATAGCCTTAAGAGCACGTCTGTCAGCTTAGAGAGACAATACCGTAATGCTGAAAGTTGGTTTTGTCTAGTGAAGGCTGCAGGCTTGTGCGCATTTTAACCAATTGCAAATTAACATATGCCAGTTTTTTAGTGTGTTTCATTCTGACTTAGTATTTTCTGGTTGTGTGAATTGGTGTCTTGCTTGTAATTTGATTAAACACAATTGCTCTTTTGGATTTCTATAATAGGTATCAAATAAATGGAACTTGGAAGATGTTTTCCAATACTGGGAATAATGTATTCTGTGTTCTTCTGAGGGTATGGAGAATTCTGCATCAAAGAATGCTGTTTAACAGATAACTCTTCCACCAATATATTTTATTTATTTTTCTGACAGCTTTAACAGTATGGCAAGTTGTAGGCATTACAAAAAGCAGTTCAATGTTTTGACAAGGAAGGCTGGAAGTTGTAGCTGCCTGGTACTAATTTGGATAGTTAAGCTTCGGTTGACTGTGGTAGAGTATAGAGGTCCTTCCCTTTTCTTAGGATATAAAAGAAACAATTCTGTAGATTCTACACTTAGTAAACAATCATGCAGAATATAATGTGTGATCAAGCATGTAATATGGTACACTTTTGTTCTCCTCCTCACCCCCATCCCACCCTCCCCCTTCCCCTCTCCCCCCTCCTTTCCCACCCGCTCTCCTCCCCCTCCTTCCATCCCTCCCTCCCTCCCTGCCTCAGATCCTTAATCCCACCATCCCTCCCTCCCCTCTCCCACTCACTGTTCCCCCTTCTCCCTCGACCTCCCCCTTGCATCCTACCTACCTTCCTCTCTCACCTTCCCCACCTCCCTCCCTCCCTCCCTCCCTTAGTGCCTCCCTCCCCCCTGAATCCCTTAATCCCAACTTCCCTCCTCCCTCCCTCCCTTCCTTCCTTCTCCCCACCCCTCTCACTTTCCCCTCTCCCTCCTCTCTCCCACACTCCCTCACTCTCTTAAACCCTTAATCCCCTAATCCCACCCTCCTTCCCCCCTCCCCCATTAATCCCTTAATCCTCCCTCCCTCTCTCCCTGCCTCCCTCCCTTTCTCCCTTAGCGCATTAATCCCACCCTCACTCCCTTAATCCCTTCATCCAACCCTCCTTTCCATCCCCCTCCTTCCCTCCCTCCCTCCTCCCCTCCCTCCTTCCTTGCCCCCCCTTCCCCTTCTTCCTTCCCCTTC